>NC_061104.1:272365-274865 GCF_015104395.2 Macrobrachium nipponense
TAGGTACTCAGCTGCAATAACGGTTTTAATGATCTCAGTCCATTCGTATTTATGTACCGTGGTGTTGGCAAGTTCACACAACGCATGCGCAGTGAGTGAAATGAATTCCAGGAATATTTTATAATGTATTTGCATACTTGACTACATAGTGGGTAGACTTTACCAGGTTTTGGAAAAGTGATATTCTTTTCATATCTTAAAATATTTTTCTCCGAGGATCATAAAGATGGTCTCTCTCTCTCTCTCTCTCTCTCTCTCTCTCTCTCTCCAATCTTTGCTAAATCGTTTTGAAAGAAAACATTTTTAACTCAAAAAGTAATGAGAGAATAAGGAAAAATTGGAGAGAGAGAGAGAGAGAGAGAGAGAGAGAGAGAGAGAGAGAGAGAGAGAGAGAGAGAGAATTACCATCTTCATAATCCTTGGAAGAAAATATTCCAAGATATAAAAAGAACCAACATTTGCCAACCTGATAAAAGTCTACCCATCATGTGGTTAACTTTGGCGGTTCCAGTCATCCATGCGTGAAGTGAATCTTCGCCTGGCCTGGAAATGTTACATTCAAAATCTTATATTTAACACCCTCGTGAACTTCCCAACTCGTATTTAACTTCACCGTGATTGGGAGGTTTCTACGTGTCTTCAGCTACAGTCAGGAGTTTTTTTTTTTAGGTCTTTATAAACGAAGAATCTACATTTTTTTTGGTGTTTTTAATTCCAGTTCGAACGCACCCTCTTCAAAACGGTGGTCAGGGCCACGCCATCTTTTATTCATGCCCGAATTCTTATTCGTAGGCAGGTATAAAGTTTTCTTTTATAAGGATGAGTTTTCCCCCTCGGCCCCCATCCTCTTCTTTTTTTTTTTATTATTTACTTTAGCGCAACGAAGTTAGTCACTTTTCGAAGTTAAGTTTCGCGAAAGTAAGTTCAGCGAAGTTAGCTACTACTTCAATTGGTAAACTTGAGTCTCAAGTTCCAATTCCCATCCGCGTCACAGATTCCAGGTCTCGGGAATCGTAATTCGGTAGAATTTCTGAGCTATTTCGAGAAAACTTTTTTTTTTTTTTTTTTTTTATCCTATGATGAAAATGTGATTCCATAACCGCCCATACGCACTGGGTCTACCCTTGTCATGTAAAATGATGTTATACATTATGCAATTCAGTCGTATATTTTAATTTTGATTTTTCCTTTTTTTTTTCAAGAGAATCGTGAATAACAGACATAAAATACGTTTCATATCTGAACAGAATTGGCAAAGTCCATTTTGAAACTATCTGAACATAATTGTTGAAACTATCTGAACATAATTGGCAAAGTCCATTTTGAAACTGTCTGAACATAACTGGCAAAGTCCATTTTGAAACTGTCTGAACATAATTGGTAAAGTCCATTTTGAAAATAAACACCACAAACTGTATTTTTATTCTTAAGAAATGAGGAAGTAAAACCTAGCTAATTTACAGAGATTTCAATGCCATTTTTAGTTTTTAAATAAAATATTCATCAAAACGATTAAATGGGACATTTTATAACCTTATTCAGTGAAGTAGTGAAATAATGTTGAGCCGAATTATGTTCAATGTGTCATGAACATTTAATGTTCTTTTGGTCAAATGTGGTGGGGGCGGGGGGGGGGGGGGGGGGAGGGGAGGGAAATTTATTTTTTCTTGCTCACTTTAGGAAATAAAATTTTGCAATGATAAATGTCACGATTGTTTCAACAACAGATGAAAGCTGTTGCTTATTTGATTTAAAACATTTATTCACTGAAAAATATTTGTTTTATGAATAAGTTGAATTAATTAATTTACCGGAGTATTCATTTGCGAACACACACAGATATATAAAAAAATAATATATATATATATATATAATATATATATATATATATGATAAAGATATATAGTATATATATATATATATATATATATATATATATATATATATATATATATATATATATATATATATATATAGTGTACACTCGCACACACACACACACACATATATATATATATAATACATATATATATACCTATATATATATATATAATTATATTATATATATATATATTATATATATATATACTATAGCCAAGTACTCCCCTCCACCTCAGCGACCTTAGCAGCTCCCCACGAAATAAATAAAGAAAGAAAACAGCAATAATAATTTAACGCTGCAGCAAAACCCACAGGTCTCCTGGGGATTTCACAGCGACCTGCAAATTAGTTTGGGGCAAGACTTTGGTGAGATTAATGCCCTTGGGCACGCCAGTCAAGGGGGGGAGGGGGGAAGGGATTTCATACAATTACGGTGGACTGTGATTAGACCGGGAACAGTCAGTACGGAGACGTGTTGGTACTGTGTACGTAGGTATTGTTGTTTTAGATTGTAGTCTTAGAAAACGTTTTTTCGTCTTGGGTTATTTAGTTTTTAGACTTGGAACGTTTTCCCGTCTTGAGTTATTTGGTGGTTCTTTTGGACCCCAAGACTTGAGGT
>NC_061104.1:287365-319865 GCF_015104395.2 Macrobrachium nipponense
AAAAACCATCAATTTCCATTGCAATGATAAAAATTGCACGTCTTCGAGATAATAATAATAAAAAATAATTTAATCAATATTAGCAATTACAAAAATAACAAAATAATTAGTGTAAAGATTCGACAAAAAACATCAATTTCCAATTCAATGATAAAAATTGCAAGTCTTTAAGATAATAATAAAAAAAATTTATCGATATTAACATTTAAAAAAATAACAAAATAATTCATGTGTCAAGATTTGACAAAAGAAAAAAACATCAATGTCCAATTCAATGATGAAAATTTCACGTCTTAAGATAACAATAAAAAAAAAAAAAATTAATCAATATTAACCATTACAAAAAATAACAAAATAATTCATATGTCAAGATTCGACAAAAAAATAGTAAAAAAATAAAAATAAAAATAAAACGAGCATCATTTTCCAATTCAATGACAAAACAAAAATGACCACAACCTCGAGGTACCAAACCCTCTCATTTTCCAATAATTTTTTTTACCTATTTTTTTTCTTATTTCGGTCAAAGGAGGAGTTTTTTATTCTTTCTTTTTTTACATACAAACGAGATGGGGGAACGGAATATCGATATTGAAATACCTCGCTGTTTTGTTTGCAAAGTGCAACGTCAAACTTTTGTTGCCTCTTCATAACGATGGGGAAAAAATATAAATATAAATATCGAAGACTGGGATGAATCTTGTGGGTACTTACGAGTTACGAGAGAAGTCGTGATATTTAAGGTAACTGGGATTATTTGTGCATTAAGCAAGGACGCGCGCATCATGCATACACACACACACACACACACACACACACACACACACACACACATATATATATATATATATATATATATATATATATATATGTATATATATATATATATATATATATATATATATATATATATATATATATATATATATATATTCACACACATGCGCACACGCACACACACACACACACACACACACATATATATATATAGATA
The DNA here is from genome assembly GCF_015104395.2 of Macrobrachium nipponense. Taxonomy (NCBI): domain Eukaryota; kingdom Metazoa; phylum Arthropoda; class Malacostraca; order Decapoda; family Palaemonidae; genus Macrobrachium; species Macrobrachium nipponense. The sequence continues at coordinate 288,360 of NC_061104.1, forward strand.
TATATATATATATATATATATATATATATATATATATTTATTTATATATATATGTGTGTGTGTGTGTGTATGTATGTATGTGTGTGTGTTTGTGTGTGTGTGCGTGTGTTTATGTTTGCGTGTATATATATATATATATATATATATATATATATATATATATATATATATATATATATATATATTTGTGTGTGTGTGTGTTTGTGTGTGCGCTTGTGTTTATATTTGCGTGTTATATATAATAATAATATATATATATATATATATATATATATATATATATATATATATATATATAGTAAGTGTTACATAATAAAAATATGGAATGTTATTCCACATATATAAAAAAACTAAAACTATGATTAATTAAAACCAGTGACCCAAGAGGTCAACCAGATTGCTTGCAGGAATGTGATCAGACCAGAGACGATAAAGTATGCTAAGATGAACGTTTTACAATCAAAGTAGGCTAAGATGACGTGCCGTCACCTGTGGTCCTTCATTTGTTTTGAAAACATTAGTCCAAGCTTCCTGCTTGAGACAACTACCGCGACCTATAATTCAAACGGCCTACGTGATTTGTAATCTATGTCATCTGTGTGTATGTTCGTATGTTCGAGCTACTGTCTGCTTCCTTTATGATTTGTAAACGAAATTGTAGTCAGATTTGAATTAGCCATCATCATTGGCTGACCTGTACAAATTTCCTCTAATCTTCATCATGTAATCTCAGAGAATAGAAATATTTTTTGTACTCAGTGTTTTCTACTAGAACCTCACATCAGAAAGAGATCGAATGAAGTTATAACTATCATCATGAGTTTAACATATCTCCGTCGTCATAACACAAGAAGAGATTAACTTCGTAAGTTATAATCAAACCCCAAGACACTCCAATGCGTATGGAAGTGCATAACCATCCGACTTAGCGTAAGATTATCGGAAGTCTAACATAACCTCACAGGGCGCCTTATTATACGAGGCAACAGCCCTTACATATATATATATATATATATATATATATATATATATATATATATATATATATATATATATATATATATATAATATATCTACACACACACACGCACATATATATATATATATATAGTATATATATATATATAATATATATGTGTGTGTGTGTGTGTACATATGTGTGTGTATGTAAAGAAAGCACAAGAAAGACTTAACTGAAGTAGCTACCAAATCTATCTTCTACAAAATTAGAAATATGCAACAATGCTTAAGCTCTAACAGCAAAAAAGGAAAAAAAAAAAAATAAAAAAAAAATCCAACTCACGCAAGAACATGTGAATGATCAACCCGACATTCAAAACGCCACTTTCAATCAACATTTATTTCGGAAACGAGTCAAAATTGATTGCAGATAAACGCGCGAAACTTCGATAAAAATGAATCACGCGGGGAGGCAAAATTTATGTATTTTGAAACGCCAGTGACTTTTTTCTATTGGATTTCCGATTGCATAATGGAACCCCAATATTCCCAGGCCAGCCCTCCATACAATCTTATGTATTCGCGGATGTTTTCCTCTGTTGCAGAGGGGCTGGCAATGGCGCTACTTTCCTCTGGAAGCGAATGACTCTTCATGAATTGAATTTGACCCCGTTTTCGATGATGATGTGGGTACGTTTCTGCACGCACATACACACACACATATATATAGTATATATATATATATATATATATATATATATATATATATATATATATATATATATATATCTATATATATATATATATATATATATATATATATATATATATATATATATACACATATATATATTATATATATATAGACAGGCAGACAGTTAAAGGAAAGGCAGATGATGACAAAATTCTATCAATACAATTTTACTTCGCGATGCCGAGAGACTTATAGCAATAAATTCACTTGTTCACAATTTAACTATCAACAAACATCATTCCTAACCTAGGAAAATAAATAAACAAGGAATTAAAAGGTAGAAAAAAAAGTCGATTATTTTTTGCGCAAAATGACGGGACGAGTTTGGAAAAAATCAACGGAAATGCAACACAGAATTCATCATCAGGATTTGCAGGATGTGGTCTTGTTAACTGCTTTCGTTACAATAGGATATAGGAATAGATACACTGATGTATATATACCAAGTGAGAAATAACTATCAAAATAATATCCACAAAAAAATATCCCAAGAATTTTATTAAAAAACGGCCTACCATTTTCTTTTATAATTCTATGTCAAGATTTTTTCTATCCTTTCTTTTCATTAAGGAAGTAAACAGATGGAAAACCTTTTTTTTTCACACCTTGTTTGAACTCGGTTTTAATACAGTACTGAAAAAAAAGGTAAATTTTTAAGGTGTTTTGTATCACGAAAATTCTCCAGAGACCCATTTTCGAGATTATTAAAATACGGAGGCTTAAACTGGTTACAAAAAAAGTGGATATTCTTTCTATATTATTATTTTGTATCCTATCTCTATCAGCTAAAGAGGTTGGAGTAGGGTTGTGGGGGGGGGGGGGGGGGGGTATAGGGTGGGGGAGTTGGAAATTATTCTATATTTTTATTTTACACTCAACTCTTTTATAAGCCGTGGATGGGACCCCATAGGGGGGTTGGAGGGGGTTGGGGTTTAAGAAGTAGGGGAGGGTCTACTTATAATGAGGGGTTGAGTACTTTTTATATAGCTTTATTGTGAATTCTCTCTTTATCAGTCTAGGATGAGAACCCATAGGGGGGCGGGGGGCTTGGAGTGGGGTTAGGGTTGGGGATTTAAGACGGTGGGTCTAATTGTAATGTGGGGTTGGAAATTTTTTTCTATATTTTTATTTTGTATTTAATTGAAATGTGAGGTTGGTAGTTTTTCTCTATCTTTAGAAAGTGGGGTGGATGTTAGGTTGGAGGGGTTAGGGAATAGGTTGGGGGTTTAATAAGGGGGGGAGGGCAACTGAAGCTCTCATTGTACTGTGGGGTTTGAGAATTGTTTAAAAGGAATAACACCCTATTTCAATTTTCCAATTTGTGTATGTTAGTTTTGCAATATATTAATTTGAAATTTTTGAAAAAAAAATGTTTGTCAATGGTTACGAATATTTAAATGATTATAATATAAATGCTTTATTAAAAGGAGAAGTTGATAAAGTAAATAATTATATGTGTTGTAAGAGAAGTGTCTATGTATAAACGTATAAGTGTATGTATATATTTATATTATCATCATATAAATATATATCTATATATATATATATATATATATAATATATACGAGTATATATCACACAAACCCATAAAATAAACTAAAACGAGTACATGAAATCATTTTAACAAATATATATACTGCATTGTTTTCGGTAATATCTACAAAGGAAGAGAATTCCCACCGGGAATTTTGCGAGCATTCCAATGATTTTTACTCGGCATCATTATGACCAAGTAAAATGAAATTATTTATTTGCATCTCTCTCTCTCTCTCTCTCTCTCTCTCTCTCTCTCTCTCTCTCTCTCTCTAGAGTGGCATCTCTTCAAACGACATTTGACCTATGAAAACAATTGCTGTAAATCGTAAAAATTCACGAATTGTAAAAATATCAACTCATAACTTTTTTCTATCTAAAGTCTCCGTCATTTTGAGAGAACGAAAACGACTTTCACGTCGAAAGAAACACTCATAAAACCGACCTTTTAGCCAGAAGACTTTCATTTCCATAATCCCAGAAGACTTTCACTTCCATAATCATGCTTCTCCACAGAGATACAATTCGTTCCAGGTCGTTTTAAAAAAGGTAATGTCAGTTACCTTTAAGATTGTTGCGTTGGTGAATTATATCTCTCTTCAGGTCCTCCAAGTCGTCAGTTTTAAATGAACGTAGGTGCAAATGGAAAGGATATATTATCTCGTTCGTTCGTATTTACAATTTTGTCACTGAGTTTTGTGCCGCAACAAAGCGTACTAAATCTACATATAGATTAAACTGGAACTGAAGGGAAGAATCACAACTTCTTTTTATAATTTTAACTCATACTAACAGTGGTAAAAATCATCCTTAGCATTTATACACGCGCACACACACACATATATATATATATATATATATATATATATATATATATATATATATATATATATATATATACTATACATACATAAAAACTATAAACACAGACAATATGTATATATACGTACATATACTTTGCATACACTTTCCCAGACAAGTCATATAAAATATTCTCAATACAATTCGGAGGTACGAGTGTCTTAGAAGTTGACTATTGACTATTGTTTTTTTTTCTGAACATACATCTAGTCATAGTTGACAAAGCTCAGTCCACAATGATTTACATTGATGAAGTACATTACAAAATAAAAAGATGGCTAAATAGTGAGGTAGAAAGACCCTGGATAAAGACAGAAAGTACTGAAATGAAATGCACTGTCTCTCTCTCTCTCTCTCTCTTCCCATAAATTCCAATTACCCTTTTTCGACGAGATGAAAGAGGGGGGCATGCTTTGCAAAAGGGGTTTCAGCCCCCCTGCTGAATATTCCATTTGTTGTATCTAAAGCCCCGACCCTACAATTTGCCTCCAGCCCCCATACAAATGAGGTAATCGGGCGATAATTGTTTAAATTATAATAATTAAAGGAAAGAATCTATTTTATCTAAAAAAATATTTCCACGAGTTTATTTTAATCTTATGACAGCTAATGCCACGCCTACTTTTTTGTTTGTTTTGTGGGGGGGGGGTTATTTTTCACAAACAATCAGGTTATCTGCCAGACGACGATAACTATTCATGTGATAATAATTAAAGAAAACAATTGATCTCAATTTAAAAAAAATAATTCCATGTATCTTTTAAGTTCATGACAGCTGAAGCCACGCCCCTTTTTTGGTTATGCTATCTTAATGGGATAATCAGGTATTCGGTTATCAGATAACTCTTTTTTTATTATGATTGCTTTTTTTCGCGAACAAATTGGGCTCATATGATTTGCTAGTTTTTGTTAATAATTGCTTTTAGTAATTGGTTTTCAAAGTGGAGGGTGAAATAGCAACATTGCTAAATCAATAGATACTACAACAGCCTTGTTTATTTATTTATTTCTGATTTATCACTACAACTGATTCGTTCATATAAATGCTTAACTGTTTTTCCATTTATCTCTCTCTCTCTCTTTACTTTACTGTCATTTCCCTGATTGGGAGAGTAACATTCACCAACCCCATCCTCCTCTCTCTCTCTCTCTCTCTCTCAAAAATCTCACACTACACATAAAAATACATAACCAATTACATATATTTTTCAGAATTACCTCTCGATTAGATTCGACTATGTAAACAAAATCCTATTTTCAACTTAACCCGAGGTACCTTCGTACACACATTTGTCCTTAACTCTACTCGTTATCAATTCCAAGAAATTAAACAAGCAACCAATAAGGATCATTTTCCATTACTGAATGCAGACACCCCCCCCCCCCCCCCCCACCCCTACTCGGGGGAGATTAAACCTTCCCAATATATGTAGATTGCTGTCCATCTCGATCTCTCCTCAATAGACCCTACCGTAGTCTTATCTGTTCATATTATCCATTCCACCAATATATTCCGGTGGGTGGTATTGGTCATCCTCCTCCAGTCTCCTGAGAACAGAGAGCGGTCATAATGGACGCACTAATTTTGGTAGTAATTCAGAATTCAGATCTGGACCCAAAGGTAACAGAGAATTCTTTAATAATTATAATTTAAATAGTTGTCATAGACTGACTTATGGCCATAATATTTATTGAGGTATTCAGGCCTGGACCCGGAGGTCACTGAAATTTCTTTAATAGTTATCGTTGACTGACTAGTGGCCTTATTATTTATTGAAACAAAGAAAATTGGAATAATAATAATAATAATAATAATAATAATAATAATAATAATAATAATAATAATAATAATAATATGCTCGCCTATCCTTCGGTTTGCGACTAATATGATGATGATAATAATAATAATATAAAATAATAATAATAATAATAATAATAATAATAATATAATATATTGGAAGGAGACCCTCTTTCAAACAAGTTTTTATTGAAAGATATTGCTGCATCAGCTGCATTCAACTTGTAAATAGTCTTCTCTATTTTTCTAACAATAGCTTTCTCTCTGCTACTACAACTGGCGAGTATTGCGCCGATATTACTCATCAGGAGGAGTCAATTTCGGGGATATTGCTTAAAATTTATTTATTTGTCACAGTACATGAACAAATAAAAAATACAAGTCGATCTAGTGGCCAACGTTTCTCTCGGTATCATCCGAGCATGATCACGGCAGTGGATCGGAGTAGACTGTAGGTGTTGTCAAGATCTACTCAATATATAGCGGCAGGTCAGCAGGGGGTCAACCGCGAGCTGCGTTTTCATTGGCTAATACCAGACCGAACGACACTCCCGATCAAAGAATACCAGATGAGACAAGCAGCCCATCAGCCAATGACAACGCGAGCCGTCGTGACACAGCGCCCAGGGAAGTCTTGCCCCAGCCTCGACGATCAGCTAGGCTGCAACAGCGCAACCTTCAACGACGAGAAGCGTCTTGAAGAAAACTTCTTTCAACCAATAGCTGGAGCGCATTGCGCCACCAGCCAATGAAAACGCAGACTATTTACAAGAAGACTATTTACAAGTTGAATGCAGCTGATGCAGCAATATCTTTCAATAATAATAATAATAATAATAATAATACTTTATTAAAAGTAATGGCTACTTTCAGGGCAGCATTACACTAGAGATTCTTCTCTATTTTCCGAATAGCGGCTTTTTCCGTGCTACTTAGACAGGCTAATAGAGCGCCTATAGAGGTCATGATCAATACAGTCTAAATTGGTGTATATATTTGAATTTTACAGATAAACTATGATACACAGTTATCAAAGTCATATTAACGATATACAGTATATATATATATGTCTCTCTCTCTCTCTCTCTCTCTCTCTCTTGAAGCAAGCGAGCTTTCGTCTGGAGCTGCCAGACATCCTCGGGCTGGGAAGCTGAGGGTGGACTGATCTTGAAGCGGTGTCCGTCCTCGTTTATATTTGGAGTTGACAGCAGGGGGTCTGCCCCATGCTGATCTACTATTGGCTGGTGGCGGTAGGTCTTCGTTTTCATTGGTGGCTTGAACCGGGTCTCAAGCCACTTTCCACGCGTTGATGGTTGCGATGCTGTAAGTCCTGCAGCCGCCTAGACCTCCTTAGCGGCGCGGTTACGTCGATGGGCGTTTCGCTACGCTGCGGGACGTCACGGCTAACTTGATTATGGTTGGCTGCAGGAGTATCTCGTTCGGGGGCGTTGTCTTCCGTGGAGTTGTCGTGCTCGGTGGTGTCATTGTTGGTGGCAGGTCTTCTCATACTCGTAGGGAGGAGAAATTCTTCCTGCGTCGTATTTAGAGTAGGTTTCACTTGCTGGATGAGAAGCGCCTCCAGCAGGCGTAACCGACGGGCATCAGGGGCCTTCCCGATGATCTTCGTGTTTTGGATGATCACATCCCGGGAGATGGCCTCTTGATGTTTGGTGCGTGCGTGATTCTTGATAGCCCCCTCTTGGGCGTGGCATGAGAGTCTCTTCGACAGGCGCATGGTAGTCATACCAACGTAGGCGCCGCTGCAACCGCGGACTGGGCATGTATACTGGTACACCACATGCGTCTGCTTCAGGGGGTCTCGTACCTGTGGACACATGGCAATGGCTAAAAAGGGGAGAGCTAAAGAAGGAAACTGAAAGAATGATAACAGCGGCACAAGATCAGGCCCTAAGAACCAGATATGTTCAAAATACGATAGACGGAAATAACATCTCTCCCATATGTAGAAAGTGCAATACGAAAAATGAAACCATAAACCACATACCAAGCGAATGCCCGGCACTTGCACAGAATCAGTACAAAAAGAGGCATGATTTAGTGGCAAAAGCCCTCCACTGGAGCCTGTGCAAGAAACATCAGCTACCTTGCAGTAATAAGTGGTACGAGCACCAACCTGAAGGAGTGATAGAAAACGATCAAGCAAAGATCCTCTGGGACTATGGTATAAGAACAGATAGGGTGATGCGTGCAAATAGACCAGACGTGACGTTGATTGACAATGTCAAGAAGAAAGTATCACTCATTGATGTCGCAATACCATGGGACACCAGAGCTGAAGAGAAAGAGAGGGAAAAAATGGATAAGTATCAAGATCTGAAAATAGAAATAAGAAGGATATGGGATATGCCAGTGGAAATTGTACCCATAATCCTAGGAGCACTAGGCACAATCCCAAGATCCCTGAAAAGGAATCTAGAAAGCCTAGAGGCTGAAGTAGCTCCAGGACTCATGCAGAAGAGAGTGATCCTAGAAACGGCGCACATAGTAAGAAAAGTGATGGACTCCTAAGGAGGCAGGATGCAACCCGGAACCCCACACTATAAATACCACCCAGTCGAATTGGATGACTGTGATAGAGCAAAAAAAAAAAAATAATAATAATAATTGCAAAAGGGACAAAGCTATTACTTCTTTGTGTTTATGTAGCAATATTATTCTCCTTCAGCGTAAGGCTTGTTCATAATACATAATAAAAATAGTAATTCTGTGGCGTATCCCTTCTTAGAAAAATATTTTATAAAGCAATATCGTATATCCCTCGAGGCCCATTATTAAAAATCAGTTTAGGAGAAGGTACCTTCTTAACTCTACCGTAAGAGAATATTTCTACGCGACATTTCTTCTTAAAATATTTCTTTTTATAAAATATATCTTTTATCCCTAGGAAACCATTTTTAAAAATCAGTTCACTTACCCGACGACAAAATCCTTCTTGAGACTTAAGTAACCCTTTCAAGATATCTGAAAAAAAAAATATATATAGCTGTTGTTTATGACTCTTAGCCTGGACCCCGAGACGAAGTTTCACTGATGAATGGGGAAAGTTTCGAAAGTTCTTGGTTCCTTTTTACAAAATTGGGAAAGGTGCATTTTCTAATGCTTTTCAATGATGAAAGTTGGTGTACGTATACTTTCAGGATATGGCGCCATGTTTAGGAATTAGGTTTTTCTTAAACCTCAATGGATGGGGTTTTTTAAATGACAAGAAGACTCATTTTTTTTATAGTGGGATTTTAAATATATTTGAAGGCAGGAATTAACGGTTTGGTGTAAGCGGAAATTTGTTATATAAGTCCAAATTTAATGGATTTTATTTTATATACAGCGAAAAGTATCTTCTGCAAATGACTACAACATCCATTTTGGTAAAAGTCTCTCTCTCTCTCTCTCTCTCTCTCTCTCTCTCTCTCTCTCACACACACACACATACAATCTGTATATGACTACAAAGTTAGTATTACTGTGGGAATGATATTTATCTTGGAAAAAGTCTCTCTCTCTCTCTCTCTCTCTCTCTCTCTCTCTCTCTCTCTCTCTCTCTCTCTCTCTCATCTCTCTATATATATATATATATCTATATATATATATATATATATATATATATATATACGTGTGTGTATATATAGCCATATATATATATACTATATATATATATATATATATATATATACATATATATATATATATATATATATATATATATATATATATATATATATAGAATGTATGTATGCATGGATTTTATATATATATATATATATATATATATATATATATATATATATATATATATATATATATAACACACATACGTATAATGACGTACACATGCATACATACATACACGAAACTATATCATAATACAAAACAAATCACGTCAAATAATCCAAGACTAAGCAAAACCTTCCCACATCTTCCCAATTCGTGGTAAACCCTTCTCGTCTCTAAGAAACTCCGCGGTGTATGATGTCCCTTCACCCCCCTCCCCCTCCCCCCTCAACCTCGCGAGTCAGTTCCACGCCCCGTAGTTATAACTCTGAATTATTCAGCCTCGGGGAGGGGGTGGGGGGCGAGGCTTTCTCTCGGCTGTCGGGGACTGACACCGAAGAGCTGAATTATAGTGAATGAATCAGAGCTCCCGAAGTAGCGTAAGGCTGGACGACGGTCATTCCATTTTCCAGAGCTGCTTTTCGGTTTCCAGTTTGTTTAGCTGTGTTAAAAAAATATATTGTAGCCTTTCATTCGTCATTGCACATCGTTTTACGAAAGTTTATTAACGTTGCAATAAGTATTCTATTAAAGATATTTTTTTATTACGAAAGTTTATTAATGTTGCAATAAGTATTTTCTTAGAGATATATGTATTTTTTTCATTTTATTTTACTCTTTAATATAAAGTAAGCTTCAGGTTAAATTATGTCTTCACATTTCATTATTTTTTAATTGTCTGTTCTTTATTCATACTAAAATACAATATATATATATATATATATATATATATATATATATATATATATATATATATATATATATAGACACTCACACACACACACACACACACACACACATATATATATATATATATATATATATATATATATATATATATATATACGTATATATATATAGTTACCATTACACACCGTATGATAAGATTACACAATTGCGGAAGGAAGTAGGAAGTTGTGTATAAAAAAATAAGTTAGTGGGGATTTAAAGGCTATGATGTTGTTTTTACACATCTTTTAGCATAATTTCACAAATGTGTAATTCTGTGAAAGATGTGTAATCGTAAGTAAGAGGATTCTATTTTTTATGACACTTTAAACTTCATTTCACAACTGTAAAATTTATAACGTGAAATATTAATAAAAAAACCCATCTAATTTTTTACACAACTTCCTATTATCTTTCACAATTGTATAATCTTATAATATATATCTTATGGTAATTAAAGGCTAAGTTAGCTTTTACACAATTCTCAAATTCCTTTCACAATTGTACAATTTCGTAATATGATGTGTAATTAAAAGGCTGATTTATCTTTTCACAACTTCCTACTTACTTTCACAATTTTACATTTCTATGTAAATGACTAATAAGGTGTCTAATAGTAATCAAACACCATTGTACCCTTTTACACAACTTTCAACTACCTTTCACAATTTGCGTGCTCTAATAAGACGACGGGCACTAATAACTCAAATTCTAATCTAACTTTGAACACAGAAAAACAAGAAAAATAATTGAAGGGTATTTCCCACTGTACAGTAAGCCTTAATTATATGCGGAATGATCAGGATTAAATTCTTTCTCTCATTCTATCTTAATTGAAAACGAATTCATATCGCGAGATATTCCTACTTTTCATGACGGGGACGGGGTGGGGAGATAAGGGGTGGGGGTAATAAAAATATATAAATAATTTAATGAACAGGAGATAACAAAGAAAAGAGAGAGTGTATTAGAAGTGTAATCAAATTGGATTGGAAATAAATTGTAATAATTTAAGAAGGCTTCAGGTAATATTTTCAAGGTTCAGTCGATAAGTAATTACGCACGACATTAATAGATATAAGACTATATAAACATAATTATAATATATATATATATATTATATATATATATTATAAAATTATTTATATATTTATATATTTATATTATATATATATATAGTATGTTCTATGTAAATATATATTATATAATAATATAAATTATATATAATTTATATAATTATATATATATATATATATATATATAGATATTATATATATATTCTTTACACAGTTAGCTTTACCTAACATGTAATAAAAGCCCTGCTTACATAACAATTATTTTATAACCTTAATATAAAATTCAGACTAGTTTTTATTCTTTATTGGTTTTCAATCATTTCATTCCAGTACAAAAATGACATATCTGAATTACATTTTAGAGAAAAATACGTTAATCAAAGGACGAATTGGAGGCATAACAAAACCATAATAAACGGGAATAAATGACAAAAAAATCAGACATTATTATCAGACTTGATAGCATATGTCAGTTTTAATAACTTTTTTAATCTGCGTCATACATTACCGTTAGAGAGAAAATCCCACTTCATTCACTGTAAATTACGACCATCAGAGTAAATACAGCCTCTAAATTTGCTCTCTTTTATCTGATATATATAGGCTATTTCGCAACATGAAAAATTCGTATAATATTTGACTTCGTTGACAAATGTTTATACTGGATAACTGCCGTGTTCAAAGCGGTAAGTAATCTATGAAAAAATGCCTGATACATACTATATCCATACATACATACCTACATACATACTCATAAAAGGGACTTGCTACAATTATTCATTGGTCGTAACAAATTACTGGAATATTTAACAATTCTCGTTATAAAAATTATCAGTGAGAAAACATACACATACACACACTCTTAATGTATGTGTATGTATGTATAAGAGGGACTTATATGATCATTATTTGTTGATTACATCACAAACTGTTGGAATGTTTAACAATCCTTGTTTCAAAATTTATCAATAAGCACATACTCATATACACTCTCATAATGTATGTATGTATGTACTATGTATGTATGTATGAGTGCATGTATACACAAGCAATCATACACATACAATAGTGCCCAGAACAGAACAATAAATTTGGGATAAACACTGCATTTCTACAACCAACCATGCTCTCTCTCTCTCTCTCTCTCTCTCTCTCTCTCTCTCTCTCTCTCTCTCTCTCTCTCTCTCTCCTGTAATATCCCTGATTGCAAAAGGGCCTGCCTGGCTTTCCCCTCCCAGCCAGAAATTCAATTGCCCTCCTCTGTGAAATTAATATTAAAAAAAAAAAACAAGAGAGAGGGAGTTCGAACCGCATCTATACAATCAGAGATAAAAAGACCTGTATTTGCTGGCCATTTTTCTCCTTAACCCTTCGATGGAATAATTAATATATCACTGCATCCCTGGACGAGTCATTGTGGGTCTCAGCTCGTAAGTTAGACGCCGGATCAAATATCACGACAGTGGTGTTCGGGGTTTTGTAATTGGAATTGCAGGCAGGAAGAACATTACCATTTATTCCCCAGTATCGATAATAAGCAGCCCTCGTGACGTACTGTGAACTGGGGCGCTACTTTGTGTGACATTGGAAAGCGATAGCTGTGACCATATTTATGGAACTGTTGGGGGGGGGGGGCAGTTCTGAAACAGCAGTGTCCCAAATCATTATTTGCAGATGTCCTTGAACAATTCGCCTTGTATTTTAATGATGCATTTATATTTTCATCTATTTTTTCTATCACTTTATCAGCTCATCTTTTTTTTAATAAGATTTCTTCTCTCTGCATTTCATATTACCTTCTGTAACATGTCTAAGATGAACACCATATTTTTAGAAAGCTTGAAATTAAACTCAGTGGTCTCTGTAGGCTTGTTCCATAAGAATAGGAGTTTGTCATCTGAATAATAATAATAATAATAATAATAATAATAATGGAATCATATTATAGGCTCTATTATAGTACTTCTATTTATTGGGAAATTTGAATTACTTTAGACAATACATTTATGTATGCGGCGCTTTTCTTGATAAACTTAACAATAATATTAATATATCATTCACGATTTTCTGATAGCAATTAGAGTTAGTGCCTTTGCTAATTCAGTACTTTCCGATCTCTTCCCAAATTTTCAGCATCAAATTGAAAACAAACAACGAAAATATTTCACTAATTCACACCTAAAATATCAAGACAAAACTGAATACTTTTACATAAAATTCCGCATCAAATTGAAAAAATGTTAAAAAGATATTCTACTAATTAACACGTAACATAAACTGAATATTTTTACACAATTTGAAAACAAGTAACAAAGATATTTCATCAATTAACAAGTAACATAGCAAAAAACAATAGCCTTTCACTAATTCACACTCGAAACAGCGAGACAAACATCGAAGAAAAACTTATCACTCCAACTAAACCGAACAATACACGAATGATACCTTTCACCCTTTCGCCTGACGCAACAATCTCCAACAGCTCGTCATATTAATGCATTAGGTTCCCCATCTCAGTCCCTAGGGGCCTCCGGAATAATCCTTTCTCTCGAGACCTGACTTGGCGGTCTTACACGTACCTGCTCTCCATTTCATATGAGAATATTGGCCGCCGATACAGGCCGCTGTCCTGTATCTCAAAATGACAGGGTAAAAATGCGGTGCGTTCTGTTGGCACCACAGTGTACACGTATGGGTTGTCTTATGAATTTTAGTGGTTTTGAGAAGGCGTGGTTATGCGTGGATTTAATTCGTCAATTTTGCTGTTGAAGCTTTGCTACCTTCTTTGTGGTGCTGGGATAGATGCAGGATTACTCTATTTCTCTCTCTTTCTCTCTCTTTCTCTCTCTCTCAGGTTAAAGCTGCTTTTACAACAATCTTTAGCACAGTGACAGTCTCTCTCTCTCTCTCTCTGATTAAAGCTGCTTTTACATCAATTTTTAGAACTGCGACAGTCTCTCTCTCTCTCTTTCATACCTTGTCATCCTAACTATCAAACAATTATATATATATGTATATATGATACCCATCCCTGATACCTATTACCAGCGAAGAGTATTTGATACTAGGTATGCATTAAACCCGAGTGTCAAGGCAAACTAGTTACACACTCAATCTCTCTATCTCTCTCTCTCTCTCTCTAGGCGATCACTGGCGTAGCCTTCTCTCTCTCTCTCTCTCTCCATTCTAACAGGTCATTAAATGAGAGTCAGAGTTATATAAAAAATATAATATTTATTTAACAATGGAAAGATAATAATTCAAGTCACACAGACAAACCACTTAGATAACACCCCAGTATTTAAATGTCTAAATCAGTAATTAGTCACACCAATTATCTCTTCTCCACACGGGACCCTCGGCCCCCTAGGACTCTCAGTTCCCTCGCTAGAACCGCCTGTTACAAAGACACGAGAACATACTCGTAAGCACACACAATTGTAAAGACAAAGTCAAAGATTAAATATCTTTACCAGATATTAAACAAGCCATCCCTTTGGCTAAAGTAAGTCAACACTTACCCATTACAGCCTTGAGAACCACACACAAACAATTAAAAACTTTCGCAGAGCTATCCCAGCATTCTCCCTGTCTCCCACAGACCTCTCCGTAAGTCTCTCCATAGATTTGGCTAAGCCAAGTCATTATGAACAGACATAGTTAGTACACGTACATATGAACTCACACTTACTCAATGCCCCATGTAACTGGTTGCAGCCAGTTTCCAAAGGCACTTGAACAAGACCCCATGAACTGACGAACATGTCCCGCTTAACAATGAATCTTCGTATCACTCCATCCCAGAAATGATGTATCAGCTTTCTCAGGTCATTGCTTCGGACTGTCTTTATGGGTAGTCTGCGCATTCCAAAAGTCACAGCACATCACTTTGGCATAGTAAATATATTATTAATTATAACCCCTTTCATCTGACATATATATATATATATATATATATATATATATATATATATATATATATATATATAATATATTAAAGAAGAATCTTGACCACCATATATATATATAATATATATATATATATATATATATATATATTAAACAAGAATCTTGACCACCATTCCGATTCATCAACGAAACATAATAACAAAAATCTTAGCCTTACCTTCCCAACCCATTAAAATATTGAAACGCAAAGTCTTGCGCTACATCACCCCGAATGCCAAGGAGCAAATTCCTTTAAAATGACTTCGACGTAACTACCCTAAAGTTTTAGTTCCCTAAAAAAAAAAATATATATAAAAAAATAAAAAGAATTTGAGTTGTACCCTTAACGAGCCACTTCCTACTTCATCCGCTTCGTTACCGCAACAAGGGAGGGAAATATTCTTCTGAATTCCAGTGATGGTAACGTCTCTCTCTCTCTCTCTCTCTCTCTCTCTCTGTGGGCTTCAAAGATTCCATAGAATTTCCCCCTCTTTACCAAATGATGTTTCTGAATGGGCGTCAATTCGCTCTATTCATCGCCTGCCTCGCATGGCATTTCTCTCTCTCTCTCTTCTCTCTCTCTCTCTCTCTCTCCAAACACTTTTCCCTCTCTCTCTCTCTCTCTCTCTCTCTCTCTCTCTCTCTCTCTCTCCTCCACCTCCTCTCTCTCTCTCTCTCTCTCTCTCTCTCTCTCTCTCTCTCTCTCCAAATTATTTTCCATTTCTCTCTCCCTCTCCAAACACTTTTCCATTTCTCTCTCTCTCTCTCTTTCTTCCAAAACTATTTTCCATTTCTCTCTCTGTCTCTGTCACTCTCTTCTCCTACACTATTTTCAATGCTCGCTCTCTCTCTCTCTCTCTCTCAACACTATTTTCCATTTCTCTCTCTGTCTCCGTCAATCCCTTCTCTACAGTATTTTCTATGTCTTCCCTCTCTCTCTCTCTCTCTCTCTCTCTCTCTCTCTCTCTCTCTCTCTCTCCTCCACTATTATTTACACCTTTTGCATGCTTTTTAACAGTCAGATTTCTGAAAGCATCCGACGACAGACGACAGGGAATTTCAGCAAATGCCATTTTTGTTCAATCTCTGCTTTTACAGATTCTCTCTAGATATTTCTAACCACATTTACTCTGCTGCAAACCAATATTCTTTCTTTCTTTTTATTTCTTAATTTTAGTCACATACATGCTCATAATGTATGTATTTATGTATGTATGTATGTATGTATGTGTGTATACGTATAAGAGGGACTTATTATATGATCATTATTTGTCGATTACATTACAAACTGTTGGAATATTTAACAACCCTTGTTACAAAATTTATCAATAAACACGTACGCATGTATGGAGGACTGGACCCACTTATGTTTTTAAGTGTCAGAAAACAGTTCTCGGGGTTTTAATTAAGGATTTTTAACAATCTCTCTCTCACTCTCTCTCTCTCTCTCTCTCTCTCTCTCTCTCTCTCTCTCTCTCTCTCTCTCTCTCTCTCTCTGCAGACAAGTAAGGTAGAGACTTCTTCAATTTCTTCGTTTCATATTAGTATAATTTCTAGAAAGATGTCGGGAAACTCTTGGTTAGCTAAACTGACATATTCTCTGAAGTATTATTACATCTTGAGACAGACTTTTCAGAAGAGCGTGGTAGTTGTTCCAATAGAGTCAGAGGAGGAGGAAGAAGTGAAGTTTACAATTGAATGTACATTTGAATAGGTTACAAACCTAACATACATACTCACGAACCCCTTCTTTTAGGTTAAGATGATTCATCAAACTTATTTATTCTCATGGGACCCAAATCTAGGTTCCCAGAGCAAGATGAGGCTTCGTTCGTGTGTTGGTTGTTGTGCTTACTTATAGCCTTCGCGCGCATTCTGTGAATGTATTTTTGGGAGGAGCTTCTTTCCTGTTTGATCTGTGACCTGAATCAGAGTTATGCTTTTATTCTAAGGAATGCATTACATCTCCTTTTATTATGTAATTGTTATTACATATCGCTCGGTCGCGACGACAAAAGAAGGTCAATCAGATCAGGAAATGCTCTTAAACAGGATGTGTGCGAGTGCTATTCCAAGATTAAGATAATTCAAGATAATGATTATTCAAAATGGTGATAGTTGATTGATTAATGCATCAAAATCAGAGAATAAATGACAAAGTAATTAATAATACTGATAAGCACAGTCATAAGGTAAGTGCTAAGGATACATATGCTAAAAAATGTATATATATACATATACTACATACATACATCATATATATATATATATATCTATTATATATATATATATATATATATATATATATATATATATATATATATGTAATCCTACTTGTGTGGATTTAGATCCAAAACCATTATACATATGCTAAATTGATAAACTTATATAAATGGAAGTCATGAAGGTAATTAATCTATTAGAAATACTAAAGCATTTCTGGTAGATACATGACACGCAAAAGTTATATGTATTAGTATACAGTTATAAGAACAAAAATTAATGGTACCTTGTAAGATAAGAATATAAGGCCTATATATGTATTGATTAAGGATAAATAAACGTGATTAAAGTGCACATTGATATATATTTCTGGTGCGTGCAAACGCACAGCTATATAGATTGTTCACAAATTATGTATGCTTCAGGTGCGCACAGTTAGATTATGATACTAAGATAATGATACGTGGAATGCATTGTTAATGAGCTTCACTACTTTACAAGCTAACCAAATACTGATCCACTTTTCACTCATTCACATTTCCAAAAGAAATCAGTGGTTGCGTGAAGTGGCCAAATTCACACTACTCAAAAATTCCATGGTTTCAGGACATAGGAAAGAAAGTCTTGGCGAGTTCTGACGTTCCCGGAAGACCGATTTACTTGTTTCTGATTCTGCGCTGCGTTGCCTTGAGTTGTTTTCTTTTTATAATTGTTTGGATATTTCTTATTAATTGTGAATGGAGCAAAAACGCGTGTGGCAGTCGTTCATCATATGCCCTGTTCTCTTACAGTTAAAACAAGTTATCCCGACCGTGTTACTGCTAACTACGTTTACTTGCTGTGGTTTATTTCCATTCTTTGAGAAGGCTTGGACAAGAGAAGGTTCTAAAGCTGCGCATTTAGACATATGTTTCTTAACTTGTTTGTATATGTCCAATTCTGTACTGTCGGGCGTTAGTTTATCATCAAAACACCGTATTAAGGCTTCTGGCAACATAGCTGATATGAAGGTTAAATATATGAGCCTGACAAAATCTTTTGCGGTTATTTTCTTACCACTGACCCAACTTGACTGATTAAATTGATCCAAGTATTCATTCAGACGGTCTGCAATCTTCATGACTAATCAGCTAAGATTAGCCATGGAGATAATTTTGTGTATGTTTCTCAAGGCTAACACTTCATCCAGCGCTTCCTCACTACAGTATATTGAGCATAACTTAACTTTAAATTCCTCCCCTGTTTTTGCTTCTTGAAAGGAAACTCCCCTAAGGTATGACCCAGCATCCCACTTAGCAAAATCTATGAAGCTTTTAGCTTCCTGAAGCTGTAGGGAAGGCAGTGATATACACTTTGCTTTCAAATGAGCATCTACTGATGAGATCCAGGATTCAACCCCCTGAGTTAAAAACCCATTAACACGCCCTTGGAAAGGTACGCCGAGGGAGCGGTGGTAGCCATTTTTACGCTTGTTTTTCTTACGATCAGTACAGAATTAGCAACCCTATCAAAGTATCTGTATGAATAAACACGTCCACTACGTAAACGCATATTTTATGTAAAAGCACAATGTCAAAACTTGCACAAATGAAAAGAGGACAGACCATAAAAACTCCAAATAATAATTACAGAAAATGATAAATAACATAGGAACATATAAATATATATGTATATAGCCACCTACTGGCAAAAGAAAGATGAAACCTTTTAATAAACAGGAACAAATGTATATCTCACCAATTAACACACACACACACACACATATACATATATATGTATATATATATATATATATATATATATATATTATATATATATATATATATATATATATATATATGACATGTAAAAATGTTCTGTTACAACAGAATGCCCTCTAATAAAAGGAACCCATAAATAACCAAATTATAGAGAGAAAAGTACTATATTTCAGAGACTGCTGTCTCCTCTTCAGGTATATGAATGAGAAAAGTTTACAGAAAAGGTGGTATTTATAGCAAGAAATCCATCCACAGGTAAGGCAATTTAGGTCCCCCCCGCTTATAATCTTCCTTTAATCTTCTTAAGCATTGGTTCAATGAAAATCTTGTCGATGACATCTGAATCCCATGCTCCTTTTGAGATGTTCATTACTGCCTCTCTTTTATTAAGGCCAATTCCATCATTTGACTCTTGTACCGGCAGTTGCTGCTATAAATTATACATGACAAATTCCAATTTATTCTATGGTATGTTCATTTATATGCTTGAAAATAGCTGCTGAGTTCTGTTGTCCATACCTAACTGACCGTTTGTGTTGTATTAATCTCTGGGGAAGTGATTTTCCTGTAAATACCGATGTAAGACTGGTTACAGTCCTGGCATAGGATTTCATAAACGCCTATTTCCTTGGGGGATATCTTTTGTTGGACGTTAATCAGGGATTTGGCTAAGGTGTTTAGGAAAGTAAACGCAAAAGGGTTAGATTTTCTGAGGGTCTGAGTTACCGTTTTAATCCTGTCCAGGTGAGGAATTTTTATTTTATTGTTGGGTGTCTCTCTGGTCTTGTGAGGGGGTCGGTAGAAAATTACGTTTGCTCTGCGAATTGCTTTCTCAATTATATGGTCAGGATACTTTAAAGACGAAAGTTGCTTAGGAATTAGTTCAAGTTCTTTTTCCAAGAAATCTGGGGAACAAATTCGTAAGGCTCTTAAGAACAGGTTGCAGGCTACACCTATCTTGATAGCAATGTCATGATAGCTAAAGTAGTGAATGTATGAAAGTGAGAACGTTGGTTTTCTGTATATAGTAAATTTGTATTCTGTTGTGTCTTTGATTATTAAAACATCAAGAAAAGGAATTTTGTTGTCTGTTTCCCATTCAGCTTTAAATTTGATGCTGGGCACTAATGTGTTTAATTTTAAAAGGAATTCATTAAAATTGCCCCACCAATTATTCCAAAATGTTAGAATATCATCTACATATCTTATCCACGGCATGTTTTTTGGGTTTTATTGCATTTATTACTGTAGTTTCAAAGCATTCCATGTACAGATTGGCTAAAACAGGACTTAAAGGACTACCCATGCTACACCCGAATTTTTGCCTATAGACTGATTCCCCGAATGAAAATATGTTATTAGATGCACATAATTCAACTAACTTTATTATTTTGTCAAGCACCAATGGGAAATGATCTGAATAGGGGGATAGTTTTTCCCTCAAAAACTGAAGAACGTTCTGTACTGGTACTTTTGTAAATAGAGAATCTACGTCAAGGCTTAAAAGTTTTAGGTTGTGAAGTGGTATATGTGCTGCTTTGAATTTGTGACAAAAATCTTCCGTATGTTTAATGTGACTTGGAGAAAAAGTGCCTAAAAAGGGGAAAGGAGGCCAGCTAACCATTTAGAAAATTCTGTAATTGAAAGCTCAAGCACATGACACGATGGGTCTGAATGGAAGATGTGATCAACAAGATTTTCATTCAACCAACGCTTAAGAAGATTAAAGGAAGATTATCAGCAGGGGTGGACTAAATTGGCTTACCTGTGGATGAATCTCTTGGTATATATACCGTTCATGTAAACTTTTCTCATTCATATGCCTGAAGAGGGAGACAGCAATCTCTGAAATATAGTGCTTTTCTCTCTATATTTTGGTGTTTTTATGGGCTCCTTTTATTATTATATATATATATATATATATATATATATACTATTATATATATATATATACATATATATATATATATATATATATATATATATATATATATATATATATATATATATATACATACTACATACACATATATATATATATATATATATATATATATAATATATATATATATATATATATATATATACATAAACACATATATATATATCCATACATATATATATATATATATATAAGTATATATATATATATATAAAAATATATTATATATATTATATATATATATATATATATATATATATATATATATATGATATATATATTATATATATATATTCATATCCATGCATTAAGCTACAAATGACCTTTAGTATCCAATTCGCTCTACCTCAGAATTAATATATTTTCATATGTGTTAACCGAATGGGAATTTTTTTTGTTTATAATAATTTCGTGCTCTCGTGGATTCGAACCAGCACTCAGAGGAGCAATCAGGACGTAAGTGACTTTACCGACTCGGCCAACAAGTGAAAATATAGTAATTCCAGAGGTAGAGCAAATTGGATATAAGTTTGTGTATTTATATAATATATATATATATATATATATATATATATATATATATATATATATATATATATATATATACATCAATACTCAGGGGGTCAGAACCAGACGCCAGGTCGTACCTGCAACGTAAAAAGAGAGAGAAATCATTAATGACTTTCTATGGAAAAAGAGCTTTTCGGAATCAATGATTTGGAAAAGTGGTCGAGGATAAAGAGAGAAGGGTAGCCCTTTGGGAACTGTGAAAAGTGAAGACGCTCAAAAGAGCCAAGTTGTGTCTCCGCTAATGTTTGATGAAGTCTGGGAAGTGGGTGATGGTGGTTCTCAAGATCTCTGACGTTCATTTTTTATGTTTTTATTTATTTATTTTTTTTGGGGGGGTTTTGTGGAGGTGTTCGGAAGTGGGTGATGATGTTCTCAAGATGTCTGACGTCCATCTTTCATGTTTTTTATACATTTTTTATTTTTGGGTTTTGTGGAAGTGGTAGCAGACGACAGCAGACATAGCTCGATGGATTTCACATTGGCCTGGTTGAGGAACTCGTCAGTTGCAACAAATATTTTTTATTTTCTCATAAAATATTTGTTTCACGAATCTGTGATTGAAGCCAAGAACAGCTTTTTAACCTTAATGAATATTTTCATCTTGATGATGATGATGAAGTTGATAATGATATCTGAAGATGAAGATGATGATGCCTGATGAGTTCTGACTTTGAGTGACATGAGGAACCACGAAGGTGAAATATATATATTATATATATATATATATATATATATATATATAATATATATATATATATATATATGTATATATATATATATATTCATGACCTTACTATTTACAAACGATATTTCATTTACCAAGCGGTTGGTCAGGAATCTATACGGATTCCTGTAAGCAATTAAAATTGGCAATTTCCTCAACAATTGAATTAATAATTGAACAATTTATATATCTCACCACACACACACACACACACACACACACACTATATATATATATCTATATATATATATATTATATATATATATATATCATCTATATATATATGTACAACACATATATAGACAGCGGAGAGAGAGAGTGGAGAGAGAGAGAGAGAGAGAGAGAGCGAGAGAGAGAGAGAGAGAGAGAGAGAGAGTTAGACAAAAAACCCCCTTTCCCCGATAATGAACCTGTAACACAGACATGCACATAGTACATGTATGTGTGTATGTACACGTATAAACAGACAAGCAGAGAGAGAGAGAGACCTTACAGACCTTACAGATCTTACAGTTTGTTCGGGTTGCCCCAGGTCCCTCAGTGTGAGGCACTTCTAATGTCTACCAGAGAGTTGCTAGTACATCTTCCGGTATATTTTGCATCTTCCAATCTTGGATGGTCTGGGATGCAGTTTAGATATTTGTCGAGCTTATTCTTAAACACATCTACGCTCACTCCTGATACATTCCTCAGATGAGCTGGCAACGCATTGAATAGACGCTGCATTATCGATGCTGGTGCGTAGTGGATTATTGTCCTGTGTGCGTTCCTTATTTTTCCTGGTATAGTTTTGGGCACTATTAATCTACCTCTGCTTGCTCTTTCTGATATTTTTAGTTCCATGATGTTTTCTGCTATTCCTTCTGTCTGTTTCCATGCCTGAATTATCATGTAGCGTTCTCTTCTCCTTTCTAGACTATAAAATTTTAAGGATTGTAGTTTTTCCCAGTAGTCAAGGTCCTTAACTTCTTCTATTCTAGCTGTAAAGGACCTTTGTACACTCACTATTTGTGCAATATCCTTTTGATAGTGTGGGTACCATATCATATTGCAATATTGAAGTGGACTACGAACATATGTTTTATAAAGCATAATCATGTGTTCAGCTTTTCTTGTTTTGAAGTGCCCTAACAACATTCCCATTTTTGCTTTACAATTTGCCAATAGAATTGCTATTTGATCATTGCATAACATGTTCCTATTCATCATCACACCAAGGTCTTTAACTGCTTCCTTATTTGTGATTGTCTCATTATTAGGTCCCCATAGCTTTCCTTCTCTGTCTCCATAATTTATTGATTCAAATTTATCAGAGTTAAATACCATCCTATTTACCTCTGCCCAATCATATACTTTATTAAGGTCTCTTTGTAGAGCGTTCCTGTCTTCATCACAAGTAATTTCTCTACTTATTCTTGTGTCATCAGCGAAACTACTCACTACCGAATCCTTAACATTACTGTCTATGTCTTCAATCATAATAACAAACAGTATTGCAGCTAACACCGTACCTTGTGGCACACCTGATATTACCTTGGCTTCATCCGATTTCTCATCGTTTGCAATAACTATCTGTTTTCTGTTGTGTAAAAATTCTTTTAACCATCTTCCTACTTTATCCACGATATTGTGTTTTCTAATTTTCTTCGCTAATATATTATGGACTACCTTGTCAAAAGCTTTTGCAAAGTCTAAATAAACCACATCTGTTTCATTTCCGCTTTTCATATTTTTGAATATGTTCTCACGGTGGACTAACAGTTGGGTTTGTGTACTTTTTCCGGGTACGAAACCATGTTGTCCTATATTAAACAAATTATTTTTTATTAAATGTTTCATAATATATTTTTTCATTACCCTTTCATACACTTTCATAATATGTGATGTTAGACTCACAGGCCTATAATTAATTGCCTCTAGTCTTGATCCACTTTTGAAAGTAGGGGTAATATATGCTAATTTGTGCTCATCATTAATCTTGCCTGTATCTACACTTTGTCTTAATAATATTGCAATTGGCTTTGCGATAGAATCAACTACTTTCTTTAACAAAATAGCAGGAACTCCATCAGGCCCTGCTGCAGCTCCATTTTTAATTTCATTAATTGCCTGCACAATATCAGCTTCATTAATATCTATGTCAGCTAAATATTCACTATTTTCGTCCCTTACTTCTATATCTTATCTTCATTATCTATTCTAGGGGTGAATTCTCTCTTATATCGTTCTGCCAATATGTTGCAAATTTCCTTTTTTCATTCGTTAATCTCCCTTCAATTCTTAGAGGGCCTATTTCTATTCTTCTTTTATTCATCTTTTTCACGTATGAGTATAATAGTTTGGGGTTTTGCTTGATATTTATTAGGGTTTTTTCTTCTAAGTCATGTTTTTCATTTTCTTTTGATTGTATAATCTTTTGTTCTGCATTTTCTATCTTACTTTTTAGTCTATAACTTTCCATGCATTTTTTTTTCTTTTACGAGACCTTTTTTCCACTTTCTGATTTTCTGGAACAAGATCCTTCTGTCTCTTGGTATGCATGACTGATGTTTACTTTTCTTCTTCGGTATATATTTATCCACTATTTTCTCTAATATTTTATATAATATCTCCGTATTTACCCTTATGTCATCACTTACGAGAGAGAGAGAGAGAGAGAGAGATAAAAACCCTTTCCCCAACTCTCCAAGAGCAACCTGTCTTAGGGCTATCAAGACTACAGCAGCTCTGTCGTAAGTCAAAACCAACATATGTGGCCTACCCCCCCCCCCCCCCCCCCCCTTCATACACATTCCGCCGTTATGGACGTATTATGGATGCTCTATGTGGCTCATATTTGGCATCATGTGACCAATATGTAAAACGAAAGGTCATAAAGTGGAAAAAGATGGGGCAGGAGAAGTGGAGTTTTATATCTTTTTTGTAATGCTTATTATGGTTATCTTAGTATTTTTTGATTGGATTATTGCAAAGGCTTACGAAGAGGGTGACCGTTGGTCAGTGTTTGCTAGGTCACCTCTATAAATTATTGGGGTAAAGGCCCTTTTAATCAGTATTAAAATCTTTTAAAAAAAGACAAAATTAAGTAATTCTCTGATGTGGTTAAATTTTCTCTAGCAATTATATTCATTTAAAGGAAATAAACAGCCCTTTTTAAATGTTTTCCAGACCTGATATCTTTACATTTTCATTAACAATTGATTCAGCATCTCAATTTAAGTTCAAGTGCATTTCAATGGAACGATCTATAAAAATGTGGGTTTTTAAAAGTAAAATAAAAAATACGTATATATATATTTATATATATATATATATATATATATATATATATATATACTATATATATATATATATATATATATATAAACTTCAAAAGTAATGGAGAGGATTTTCATGAAATATGAATTCTGAATCCGTATATGCTTTCAAGAGAGCTACAATACTCTCTCTCTCTCTCTCTCTCTCTCTCATCTCTCTCTCTCTCTCTCTCTCTCTCTCTCTATATATATATATATATATATATATATATATATATATATATATATATATATATATATATATATATATATAAATATATATATATGTGTGTGTGTTATATAAAAAGAGGAATTAATAATATTTTTAAGACATAGTTGTAATGTGAGATGCTGTGACTTTCTTAGAATGTAGGGAGTCACCAATTTAACTTCCCATGGAGACACAGTGTGGTCCAAGTGACAAGACATCTCAGCTTTGGAAATGCTGATGTATCTTACTCGGGTGGCGCGATGTCGAAGTTGCTATCTAAGCAGATCAGTGCCATGTCCTGTTTCTATGCACGGGTGCTTGATACAGAGGTGCCTTATGAATCTGGTTTGAGGCAGTTACTTGGGCGTGAACAATGTGTGAGAGTTCGTGTGTGTGTGCGAGTTTCGTCCCTACATAATGAGTAAGTAAGATTACCAAGGTGGGAGATCGCTACAGAACTGGCAGAGCCAAGATGGCTTCTTCGAAAGTATTTTTGGCGAAGTGTGTGTGAATTCTGTGTTGAAAGGGTAAGCATACTTATTCTTTAGCCAAAGGTGTGGCTTGATTGTATTTTGAATATTTACTTCAAAGATGTTCTATTTCATATGATCTTTTGATTTTAATTTATAATCTTGTGCTTCTCGATGTGTTCTCCTGTCTTCTAACAGGTGGTTCTGAGGAAGAGGGGAACTGAATATGGTGGCTTAATTAGAAATGGGAACTTGACTAATGTTCCATGGTGTACTGACTATGCTGACTATGCCTAATGTTATGACTAAACTAATGTTAGTTATTTGAATAATTATCGAGGGTTATCTGAGTTATTTGGACTTTGAGTTCAACATTTAATTTAATCATTTTGTTTAGTTTATGCCTTGATTTAGTTTATGCCTTGCTCTTAAATAAATGAATTTTTGTAGAACACGAGTCTGATTTAATTGCCTTAGGTAATGTAGAGAGAGAGAGAGAGAGAGAGAGAGAGAGAGAGAGAGAGAATGGATGTTGCCAGTGCCTTAGACGCACGGCCAAGCTACCAGACCCTTTTTAAGTAGTACCGAGATTAGGATCTCGGTAATATATACATGTATATATATATATATATATATATATATATATATATATATATATATATATATATATCTATATATATATAGCATATATATATATATATATATATATATATATATATATACACATATACATACACATATACAAACACGCACACAACCTCCTATATAAAACACCTAAACCACGTATCATCATAACATAATCCCGCGCTCACACACACACACACACACTTACACACACATTTACACACAAACACACATAGCCTAAACGATTCGGCAGAATCTTAACTTCTTCTTCCCCTCGAGTTTACGACACCTTATATGAAATTTTTCCCTCCAAACGTATACGGAGGAAACGACCCGACTTCGGCAAACTTTGATCCGTAAAACGGGAGCGTCTTCTGAAAAGATGAACGACGAAGGCCTCTCGGAAGGCCGTTTCCTCTTATTTTTTTATATGTTTTTATTTTTCTACTTTATGGCGATATTCCTTCGAAATCATTGGGTGGCGTTACTTCGGCGTATGGTAGGGTAGGGTACTCTTGGTTTGATGCGTGTGTGTGGATATATGCTATAAATATATATATATATATATATATATATATATATATATATATATATATATATATATATATATATATGTGTGTGTGTGTGTGTGTGTGTGTGTGTGTGCATGCTCGTATGTGTGAGCATTTGTGTGTGTATGCGTGTACAGAGAGAGAGAGAGAGAGAGAGAGAGAGATGGGGGGGGGGGGGTAAAGATATAGTATGACTCTAAATCATTACTTTACGTTCTATCTATTTACACTAGTAAATTTCCACAGCATTTAACTCCAATCTAGGAATCACGACGTTCAGAAAACAATTTTTTTGGAATAAATTAATTAATATAACATTTCATTCAAAACATCAAAATTGACATTTGCTAAGTAATGACTTACATGAATATTTCCTAATTAAAAAAATAAAAAATGTATCACATTACATTGTATCGTTTACCCACATAATGATTTTATACCAACTTACTATCAAAGATACTTAGTCTAAAACATCTCTTTTCAAACCATGATTTAAATTTTCATTAGACGAAGACAAGAGATCGAGAATGTTGCCATTACT
Organism: Macrobrachium nipponense; assembly: GCF_015104395.2. NCBI lineage: Eukaryota > Metazoa > Arthropoda > Malacostraca > Decapoda > Palaemonidae > Macrobrachium > Macrobrachium nipponense. The sequence continues at coordinate 316,720 of NC_061104.1, forward strand.
TCGCTAATTACTGCCTAATGAATGGGGAAAGCCCATCAATCTTTAGTCTAGAGTCTCATCAACTTCACCCATTAGGAGATCCTATGGTCTGTGGGTATTAGAGAGATCCTACGGTATCCTTATACGGGTATCCCCCCCTGCGCAAATACCTCCTTTGCGTAATTCCACAGCGCGGACATTACACCCGCGGTCATCAATATTAGGGAGATCCTAGGGTCTATGGGTATCCCTATATGGGTATCAGTGCCTCCACCCCCTACACAAATAGCTGCTTTGCTTAATTTCCAAGCTACGGACATACACCCGAGGCTATCAATCTCACGGAGACGGTAATCACCACTCAATGGCTCCCGCTAACGATAAACATATCACTAAAACTCGTCTAATTAACGAGTCCGGACCCCAAGGGGTAGTTTGGCTCCACCTAAGGTCTACCTACTACTCCCGCCGCAGTTAATGTTGACAACAATGAGTCGTTTGGCTACTGCGCAAGGGAGAACTGGAAGAGAAACGGGACCGGAAAATGAAACATAAAAGTCAGTTCCGGTTATCTACTGGCCAATATCGTTTGCCGCAACGTTTTCCTTTTTTCTTCTTAAAGGGTGCCAGATGACGTCATCTGGGAATGAGAGACGTAGGGATACGATAGACTATCTCGTCTTTCTTGGAATACCAAGATGTTGAGGGATTATTAATGACAGGAAATTAATAAAATGAGCACTGAGTCAGTTCCTGTTATCTATGGGCCAATATCTTTTTCTTAAAGGGTGCCAGATGACGTCATCTGGGAATGAGAGACGATAGACTGCCTCGTCTTTCTTGGAATACCAAGATGTCGAAGGATTATTGATGACAGGAAATTAATAAATGTGCATTGAAAATTTACTTAATTAACTTAAGATGGGCTGAAAGATAAATGAGTTAAATATTGGTAATAAGTCGAGAGCATACTACGGACAAAAATAAATCAAATGTATTTTGGAAAACTTGAATAATGAACTTAGTGATGTAGAAATGTATATAAGTAATAATATGATATCAAATAACAGTTAAATAGTACCTGATGAATTACATAAGTTTTGCTTAATAATAAAGTGAAATTTTATTTCCAATGATGAAACATTTTATTTAAAGTAAGTGATGGAAAACTGAGCTTTCAAAATGATTTAGAATAAGGCCATATATCTTTTTCTGGATGATTTACGTCAACATACTTCCTGTGTTCAGGTTACAGAGAGAGAGAGAGAGAGAGAGAGAGAGAGAGAGAGAGAGAGAGAGAGAGAGAGAGAGAGAGACTATCCTTATTCCATTCATTAAAAGAAAATATTTCACTGCAAAGGTAACAGAGGAACTGGTTCTGTAATGTAAACTGTATTATAAAAAAGAGAGAGAGAGAGAGAGAGAGAGAGAGAGAGAGAGAGAGAGAGAGAGAGAGAGAGAGAGAGAGAGACCTTTGACCTTCTCGATGTCCTGTCGAGTGTTATGGCGAAGTTTCAGCCACTCACAGTAAATTGGAAACTAGCCTGAAAAAACATTGCAGGAATTGTATGCGTTCATAATTTTCTGCAAACGTGTATATATGTATATGTGTATGTATATATATATATACACACACACACACACACACACATATATATATATATATATATATATATATATATATATATATATATCAAGTGATTATAGACAAGCAACAATATGACAAAATGACAGAGGAATATTGTTGTGTTTATCGCAATTATTAAATTCATCCACATCCCAATTTTTAGAACAAGCAATAAAAAAAGCAGTATTTTAAAATAAATATAAAAAACTGTTGTTTTAAATAAAGACAATACATACACGGCAGAATAAAGTCTTTTACTTTATTCCAATAAATACGAGAAATAAAATACCACAAAATAAAATCATGTATCTTTAGAGGGGAAAATATCCCTAGACTGACGTCACCAGAGAATTATTAAGAGTAATGTTTCTCGGTCCTAAGGGGAAAAAAGCTTAACGAAATACGTTCATGAAGAGAATGCATTGCCTTACTTAGTCCGTTTTACGAGTTTTTTACTGCTATATTTAAGATCCTCATACGAAATGAAGCCCTGTGAGTCTTGGTATTATATTTATTATATATTTTATATAGTCTATGGCTGGTGTCTAGATAAGGACTTGGAGCTGATTATGTTATCAAATTAAGTTTTGGTATTGTGTCTCTTATCCCTTTCTCAGGATTTCATAATTTCTTTTCGGATTCAGTGTTTTAATTAACTCCAGTGTTTTTTTTATTTGTGATTATTAAATATTTAATCGTATTTTCTTCACAGTATAAGTGATCTATACAAATCATTTAGAAGCTTTTATCATTAACTTTCATTGTAGTTTGTTTGTTTGTTTTGTGTTTTTTTTTTAACAATGCATAGAACCAGTGGTTATTCAGCAACGGAACCCATGGCTTTATGTGACTTCCGAACCACGTCGGGAGTGAATTTCTATCATCAGAAATACAAAACTTTCGCCCCTCGATGGAATGCTCGAAGTGGCAGGCCAAGACCACACCGACCACGCCACTGAGTAGATCTTTCATTGTAGTTTCTGATATACAGGTGCTGTGTAGTTTTTATTTTTCTTATAACATTGTCATTTATGTCTAGCCTGTATAATTACCTTTGCGTTTAACTGCTATTGTTCATAACTGTGAAACCAATGTTTGTTCTCTCTCTCTCTCTCTCTCTCTCTCTCTCTCTTTTCTTTTAGAAACAGTTATTTTTCCTCATCACTGTTGAAATAAAGCGTACATCTCCTTTTAGCAATCAACCGCAAACGATATAATAACTCTTCTTTTCTTACGTAACTTAATATTTACTATCCTTTTTTTCATCCACCCGGAAGAAAGGACGGAAGTAAATATCACATATATCTTTTTTAAGAGTTTTTTTTTTTTCATCAGGAAAAGGCTGCGTTGAGAGCGTGGTCTGCCTTTAACGAAAACAGATGAGGTAAATGTTTGTTTTACTGAAATAAAGAGCGGAAATATGTCTTTGTAAAAAGGATTTTTTTTTGCACCATTTTAGAATTTTTTGAGAGCGAGATTGTTTTTTCTTGGTCTTGGTAATACATGAAAATTAATCTTTACTCCAGAGATAAAGATTTAG
>NC_061104.1:324865-337365 GCF_015104395.2 Macrobrachium nipponense
GTTGGAGGGGGTTGGGGTTTAAGAAGTAGGGGAGGGTCTACTTATAATGTGGGGTTGAGTACTTTTTATATAGCTTTATTGGTTAATCTCTCTTTATCAGTCTTGGATAAGAACCCATAAGGTGTGGGGGGGGGGGGGGGGGGGGTGGGGGGGGGGGGGGAGGGGGTGTTTAAGACGGTGGGTCTAATTGTAATGAGGGGTTGGAAATTTTTTTCTATATTTTTATTTTGTATTTAATTGAAATGTGAGGTTGGTAGTTTTTCTCTATCTTTAGAAAGTGGGGTGGATGTGAGGTTGGAGGGGGTTAGGGAATAGGTTGGGGGTTTAATAAGGGTTGGGGGGCGGATAAATTAAGCTCAAATTGTACTGTGGGGTTTGAGAATTGTTTAAAAAGAATAACACCCAATTTCAATTTTCGAATTTGTGTATGTTAGTTTTGCAATATATTTTTTTGAAATTTTTGAAAAAAATGTTTGTCAATGGTTACGAATATTTAAATGATTATAATATAAATGCTTTAATAAAAGGAGAAGTTGATAAAGGAAATAATTATATGTGTTGTAAGAGAATGTACATGTAAATATATATATATATATATATAATATAGATATCTATATGTATATATACATATACCATTATATATTGTTATATATATATATATATATATACACATATATTGTATATATTATATATATATATATATATATATATATATATATATATATACTATATATATATATAATATATATATATTATATATATCACACACAAACCCATAAAATAAACTAAAACGAGTACATGAAATCATTTTAACAAATATATATACTGCATTGTTTTCGGTAATATCTACAAAGGAAGAGAATTCCCACCGGGAATTTTGTGAGCATTCCAATGATTTTTACTCGGCATCATTATGACCAAGTAAAAGGAAATGATTTATTTGCATCTCTCTCTCTCTCTCTCTCTCTCTCTCTCTCTCTCTCTCTCTCTCTCTCTCTCTCTCTCTCGTGGCATCTCTTCAAACGACATTTGACCTATGAAAACAATTGCTGTAAATCGTAAAATTTCACGAACTAAAAATATCAACACTAACTTTTTTCTATCTAAAGTCTCTGTTATTTTGAGAGAACGAAAACGACTTTCACGTCGAAAGAAACACTCATAAAACCGACCTTTTAGCCAGAAGACTTTCATTTCCATAAACCCAGAAGACTTTCACTTCCATAATCCCAGAAGACTTTCACTTCCATAATCATGTTTCTCCACAGAGATACAATTCGTTCCAGGTCGTTTTAAAAAAGGTAATGTCAGTTGCCTTTAAGATTGTTGCGTTGGTGAATTATATCTCTCTTCAGGTCCTCCAAGTCGTCAGTTTTAAATGAACGTAGGTGCAAATGGAAAGGATATATTATCTCGTTCGTTCGTATTTACAATTTTGTCATTGAGTTTTGTGCCGCAATAAAGCGTACTAAATCTACATATAGATTAAACTGGAACTAAAGGGAAGAATCACAACATCTTTTTATAATTTTAACTCATACTAACAGCATTTATACATACACACACACACACACACACACACACACACACACACACATATATATATATATGTATATATATATATATATATATATATATATATATATATATGTATAACTGAATCACGAAAGTTAGGAACGTGATAAATCCATAAATAAAGATAAATGCCACGAAGGAAAAATAAACGAAGGAGTCTGCAAGATCTTTCGACTTTAAAAGTCCTTTACTGAGCAGATACTGACATAAATACGAGAAAAGACAATACAAGAAGGTTCGTATAACTGACAGATAGGGATTATAAAGGGATTAGTACCTAGAATCCTACACACGCCTGGAAGATAAGAAACCTTCCCAAACAAGCATAAACAATGGGTGCAATTAAAGGTTTAAGACAATCATCTCAGATACAATTTCCAGACAATTAAAGGATTATAGGTGACAGCTATTCGGAACTTGGTAAACAAAACCATATTCATAAAACATTTATTAAATTTTGTTGTAATGTATGTCTGTCATGTTTTGTGAATATGGTTTTGTTTACCAAGTTCCGAATAGCTGTCACCTATAATCCTTTAATTGTCTGGAAATTGTATCTGAGATGATTGTCTTAAACCTTTAATTGCACCCATTGTTTATGCTTGTTTGGGAAGGTTTCTTATCTTCCAGGTGTGTCGGATTCTAGGTACTAATCCCTTTATAATCCCTATCTGTCAGTTATACGAACCTTCTTGTATTGTCTTTTCTCGTATTTATGTCAGTATCTGCTCAGTAAAGGACTTTTAAAGCCGAAAGATCTTGCAGACTTCTTCGTTTATTTTTCCTTTGTGGCATTTATCTATATAATATATATATATATATATATATATATATATATATATATATATATATATACATATACATACATACATATACATAAACACACAAACAATATGTATATATACATACATATACATACATATACTTTGCATACACTTTCCCCAGACAAGTCATATAAAATATTCTCAATACAATTCGGAGGTACGAGTGTCTTAGAAGTTGACTATTGACTATTGTTTTTTTTTTCTGAACATACATCCAGTCATAGTTGACAAAGCTCAGTCCACAATGATTTACATTGATGAAGTACATTACAAAATAAAAAGATGGCTAAATAGCGACGCAGAAAGACTCTGGATAAAGACAGAAAGTACTGAAATGAAATGCACAGTCTCTCTCTCTCTCTCTCTCTCTCTCTCTCTCTCTCTCTCTCTCCCCATAGATTCCAATTACCCTTTTTCGGCGAGATGAAAGAGGGGGGCCTGCTTTGCAAAAGGGGTTTCAGCCCCCCTGCTGAATATTCCATTTGTTGTATCTAAAGCCCCGACCCTACATTTGCCTCCAGCCCCCATACAAATGAGGTAATCGGGCGATAATTGTTTAAATTATAATAATTAAAGGAAAGAATCTATTTTATCTTAAAAAAATATTTCCATGAGTTTATTTTAATCTTATGACAGCTGATGCCACGCCCACTTTTGTTTGTTTGTTTATTTGGGGGGGGTGGGTTCATAAACAATCAGGTTATTTGTCAGACTACGATACCCGTTGAAATGATAATAATTAAAGAAAACAATTGATCTCAATTTTCAAAAAATAATTCCATGTATCTTTTAATTTAACGACAGCTGAAGCCACGCCCCTTTTTTGGTTAAGCCATCTTAATGGGATAATCAGGTATTCGGTTATCAGATAACCGAATATCTTATTTATTTCTGATTTATCACTACAACTGATTCGTTCATGTAAATGCATAACTGTTTTTCCATTTATCTCTCTCTCTCTCTCTCTCTCTCTCTCTCTCTCTCTCTCTTTACTTTACTTTACTGTCATTTCCCTGATTGGGAGAGTAACATTCACCAACCCCATCCTCTCTCTCTCTCTCTCTCTCTCTCTCTCTCTCTCTCAAAATCACACACTACACATAAAATTACATAACCAATTACATATATTTTTTCAGAATTACCTCTCGATTAGATTCGACTATGTAAACAAAATCCTATTTTTAACTTAACCCGAGGTACCTTCGTAAACACATTTGTCCCTAATTCTACTCGTTATCAATTCCAAGAAATTAAACAAGCAACCAATAAGGATCATTTTCCATTACTGAATGCAACCCCCCCCCCCCCCCAACCCCTATTCGGGGGAGATTAAACCTTCCCAATATATGTAGATTGCTGTCCATCTCGATCTCTCCTCAATAGACCCTACCGTAGTCTTATCTGTTCATATTATCCATTCCACCAATATATTCCGGTGGGTGGTATTGGTCATCCTCCAGTCTCCTGAGAACAGAGAGCGGTCATAATGGACGCATTAATTTTGGCAGTAATTCAGAATTCAGATCTGGACCCAACGGTAACTGAGAATTCTTTAATAATTATAATTTAAATAGTTGTCATAGACTGACTTATAAAGTCATTTTTATTTGCTGAAGTATTCAGGTCTGGACCAGGAAGTAATTTTGGCAGTAATTCAGAATTCAGATCTGGAGAATTCTTTAATAATTATAATTTAAGTAGTTGTCATAGACTGACCTATAAAGCCATTTTTATTTACTGAAGTATTCAGATCTGGACCAGGAAGTAAATTTGGCAGTAATTCAGAATTCAGATCTGGACCAAACGGTAACTGAGAATTCTTTAATATTTATAATTTCAATAGTTGTCATAGACCGACTTGTAAAGTTATTTTTATTTACTGAAGTATTCAGGTCTGGACCAGGAAGTAATTTTGGCAATAATTCAGAATTCAGATCTGGACCCAACGGTAACTGAGAATTCTTTAATAATTATAATTTCAATAGTTGTCATTGACTGAATTGTAAAGTAATTTTTATTTACTGAGGTATTCAGGTCTGGACCAGGAATTAATTTTACCAGTAATTCAGAATACAGATCTGGACCCAACGGTAACTGAAAATACTTTAATAATTATAATTTCAATAGTTGTCATTGACTGACTTGTAAAGTAATTTTTATTTACTGAGGTATTCAGGTCTGGACCAGGAATTAATTTTGGCAGTAATTCAGAATTCAGATCTGGACCCAACGTTAACTGAAAATACTTTAATAATTATAATTTAAACAGTTATCATTGACTGACTTATGGCCATATTATTTATTGAGGTATTCAGGCCTGGTCCCGGAGGTCACTGAAATTTCTTTAATAGTTATCGTTGACTGACTAGTGGCCTTATTATTTATTGAAACAAAGAAAATAATAATAATAACAATAATAATAATAATAATAATAATAATAATAATAATAATAATAATAATAATAATAATAATAGATCAGAAAACCAGGAAACATATGACAATACACAAAGCACTACACCCAAGAGCAAATACGGACAGACTATACATAACACGAAAGGAAGGAGGGAGAGGACTACTAAGTATAGAGGACTGCGTCAACATCGAAAACAGAGCACTGGGGCAATATCTGAAAACCAGTGAAGACGAGTGGGTAAAGAGTGCATGGGAAGAAGGACTAATAAAAGTAGACGAAGACCCAGAAATATACAGAGACAGGAGAATGACAAACAGAACAGAGGACTGGCACAACACACCAATGAACGGACAGTACATGAGACACTCTAAAGAACTAGCCAGCGATGACACGTGGCAATGGCTACAGAGGGGAGAGCTCAAGAAGGAAACTGAAGGAATGATAACAGCGGCACAAGATCAGGCCCTAAGAACCAAATATGTTCAAAGAACGATAGATGGAAATAACATCTCTCCCATATGTAGGAAGTGCAATACGAAAAATGAAACCATAAACCACACAGCAAGCGAATGTCCGGCACTTGCACAGAACCAGTACAAAAAGAGACATGATTCAGTGGCAAAACCCCTCCACTGGAGCCTGTGCAAAAAACATCAGCTACCTTGCAGTGATAAGTGGTACGAGCACCAACCTGAAGGAGTGATAGAAAACGATCAGGCAAAGATCCTCTGGGACTATGGTATCAGAACAGATAGGGTGATACGTGCAAATAGACCAGACGTGACGTTGATTGACAAAATCAAGAAGAAAGTATCACTCATTGATGTCGCAATACCATGGGACACCAGAGTTGAAGAGAAAGAGAGGGAAAAAATGGATAAGTATCAAGATCTGAAAATAGAAATAGGAAGGATATGGGATATGCCAGTGGAAATTGTACCCATAATCATAGGAACACTAGGCACGATCCCAAGATCCCTGAAAAGGAATCTAGAAACACTAGAGGCTGAAGTAGCTCCAGGACTCATGCAGAAGAGTGTGATCCTAGAAACGGCGCACATAGTAAGAAAAGTGATGGACTCCTAAGGAGGCAGGATGCAACCCGGAACCCCACACTATAAATACCACCCAGTCGAATTGGAGAACTGTGATAGAGTAAAAAAAAAAAAAAAAAAAAAAATAAATAAATAAATAAAATAATAATAATAATAATAATAATAATAATAATTAATAATAATAATAATAATAATAATAATAATAATAATAATAATAATAATTGCAAAAGGGACAGAGCTATTACTTCTTTGTGTTTATGTAGCAATTTTATTCTCCTTCAGCGTAAGGCTCGTTCATAATATATAATAAAAATAGTAATTCTGAGGCGTATCCCTTCTTAGAAAAATATTTTATAAAGCAATATCGTATATCCCTCGAGGCCCATTATTAAAAATCAGTTTAGGAGAAGGTACCTTCTTAACTCTACCGTAAGAGAATATTTCTACGCAACATTTCTTCTTAAAATATTTTTTATATAAAATATATCTTTTATCCCTAGGAAACCATTTTTAAAAATCGGTTCACTTACCCGACGACAAAATCTTCTTGAAACTTAAGTAACCCCTTTAAGTTATTTGAAAAAAAAAAAAATATATATATATATATATATATATATATATATATATATATATCTATATATATATATATAGCTGTTGTTTATGACTCTTAGCCTGGACCCCGAGACGAAGTTTCACTGATGAATGGGGAAAGTTTCGAAAGTTCTTGGTTCCTTTTTACAAAATTGGGAAAGGTGCATTTTCTAATGCTTTTCAATGATGAAAGTTGGTGTACGTATACTTTCAGGATATGGCGACATGTTTGGGAATTAGTTTTTTCTTAAACCTCAAATGATGGGTTTTTTTAAATGACAAAAAGACTCATTTGTTTATTGTGGGATTTTAAATATATTTGAAGGCAGGAATTTGTTATATGAAGTCCAAATTTAATGGATTTCACTTTTATATATACAGCGAAAAGTATCTTCTGCAAAGGACTACAACATCCATTTTGGTAAGTCTCTCTCTCTCTCTCTCTCTCTCTCTCTCTCTCTCTCTCTCTCTCTCTCTCTCTCTTTCACAATCTGTATATGACTGCAAAGTTAGTATTACTGTGGGAATGATATTTATCGTGGAAAAACTCTCACTCTCTCTCTCTCTTTCTCTCTCTCTCTACATACATACATACATACATAAACACACACACACACACACACACACACATATATATATATATATATATATATATATATATATATATATATATATATACTAAATAATATATATATATATACACACACGTATATATATATGGATGTATGTACACATGGGTAATACACACGCGCGCACACACACGCACACACATACCATACATACACACACACACCACACACACACACACACATATATATATTTATATATATATATATAATATATATATATATATATATATATATTATATATACGTACAATGACGTATACATACATACATACTTACAATAAACTATATCATAATACAAAACAAATCGCATCAAATAATCCAAGACTAAGCAAAACCTTCCCACATCTTCCCAATTCGTGGTAAACTCTTCTCGTCTCTAAGAAACTCCGCGGTGTATGATGTCCCTTCACGCCCCCCCCCCCTCCCCCTCCCCCTCCCCCATCAACCTCGCGAGTCAGTTCCACGCCCCGTAGTTATAACTCTGAATTATATTCAACCTCGGGAGGGGGGAGGGGGGGGGGGGGGCATCGGGTAGGGAGGGCGGGGCGCGCGAGGCTTTCTCTCGGCTGTCGGGGACTGACAGCGAAGAGCTGAATTATAGTGAATGAATCAGAGCTCCCGAAGTAGCGTAAGGCTGGACGAGCGGTCATTCCATTTTCCAGAGCTGCTTTTCGGTTTCCAGTTTGTTTAGCTGTGTTAATAAAATATATTGTAGCCTTTCATTCGTCATTGCACATCGTTTTACGAAAGTAAATTAACGTTGCAATAAGTATTCTATTAGAGATATTTTTTTATTACTTAAGCTTATCAATGTTGCAATAAGTATTTTCTTAGAGATATATGTATTTTTTTTATTTTACTTTACTCTTTAATATAAAGTAAGCTTCAGGTTGAATTATGTCTTCACATTTCATTATTTTTTAATTGTCCGTTCTTCATTCATTATTAAAATAAATACATATATACTTATACACACACACACATTTCACACACACACACACACACATATATATATATATTATATATATATTATATAATAAACACACCACCACACACCACAATATATCTATTATTATAATATATATATGTATATATATATATACATATATATATAGTTACAATTTCACACCGTATGATAAGATTACACAATTGCGGAAGGAAGTAGGAAGTTGTGTATAAAAAATAAGTTAGTGGGTATTTAAAGGCTATAATGTTTTTTTACACATCTTTTAGCATATTTTCACAATTATGTAATTTTGTGAAAAATGTGTGATCGTAAGTAAGAGTATTCTATTTTTTATGACACTTTAAACTTCCTTTCACAACTGTAAAATTTATAACGTGAAATATTAATAAAAAAACCCATCTAATTTTTTACACAACTTCCTATTATCTTTAACAATTGTATAATCTTATAATACAGTATGTAATGAAAATTAAAGGTTAAGTTAGCTTTTACACAGTTCTCAAATTCTTTTCACAACTGTACAATTTCGTAATATGATTTGTAATTAAAAGGTTGATTTATCTTTTCACAACTTCCTACTTACTTTCACAATTTTACATTTCCATAATATGAGGTGCGATAATACCAAAAAGGTCAAATTAATTTTACACAACTTGTAACTCACTTTCACAACTGTATAATTCCATAACACGATGTGCAATAGTGATTAAAAGGCTAAGATATCTCTTACACAATTTTCAGCCTACATTTACAACTGAGTAAATGACTAATAAGGTGTCTAATAGTAATTAAACACCAGTTTACCCTTTTACACAACTTTTAACTACCTTTCACAATTGTGTACTCTAATAACACGTTGGGCACTAACAACTCAAATTCTAATCTAAATTTGAACACAGAAAAACAAGAAAATAATTGAGGGGTATTTCCACGTGTACAGTAAGACTTAATTATATGCGGAATGATCAGGATTAAATTCTTTCTCTCATTCTATCTTAATTGAAAACGAATTCATTATCGCGAGATATTCCTACTTTTCATGACGGGGACGGGGTGGGGAGATAAGGGGTGGGGGTAATAAAATATATAAAATAATTTAGTGAACAGGAGATAACAAAGAAGAGAGAGAGTGTTATTAGAAGTGTAATCAAAATTGGATTGGAAATAATTGTAAATAATATATATATATATATATATATATATATATATATATATATATATATATATGTATGTATGATATATATATATATATATATATATATATATATATATATATATCTTTACACAGTTAGCTTTACCTAACATGTAATAAAAGCCCTGGTTACATAACAATTATTTTATAACCTTAATATAAAATTCAGACTAGTTTTTATTCTTTATTGGTTTTCAATCATTTTATTCCAGTACAAAAATGACATATCTAAATTACAAATTACATTTTAGAGAAAAATACGTTAATCAAAGGACGAATTGGAGGCATAACAAAACCATAATAAACGGGAATAAATGACAAAAAAATCAGACATTATTATCAGACTTGATAGTATATGTCAGTATTAATAACTTTTTTAATCTGCGTCATACATTACCGTTAGAGAGAAAATCCCACTTCATACACTGTAAATTACGACCATCAGAGTAAATACAGCCTCTAAATTTGCTCTCTTTTATTTGATATATATAGGCTATTTCGCAACATGAAAAATTCGTATAATATTTGACTTCGTTGACAAATGTTTATACTGGATAACTGCCGTGTTCAAAGCGGTAGGTAATCTATGAAAAAATGCCTGATACATAGTACATCCATACATACATACCTACATACATACTCTAAAGGGGCTTGTTACAATTATTCATTGGTCGAAACAAACTGCTGGAATATTTAACAATTCTCGTTATACAAAATTATCAGTTAGCAAACAGGCAAACAGACACATACACACACTCTTAATGTATGTATGTATGTATGTATGTATGTATGTATGTATGTATGTATGTATGTATGTATGTATGTATAAGAGGGACTTATATGATCACTATTTGTTGATTACATCACAAACTGTTGGAGTGTTTAACAATCCTTGTTTCAAAATTTATCAATAAGCTCATACTCATATACACTCTCATAATGTTTGTATGTATATACTATGTATGTATGTATGAGTGTATGTATACACACAATCATACACATACAATAGTGCCCAGAACAGAACAATACATTTGGGATAAACAGTGCATTTCTACAACCAACCATGCTCTCTCTCTCTCTCTCTCTCTCTCTCTCTCTCTCTCTCTCTCTCTCTCTCTCTCTCTCTCTCCTGTAATATCCCTGATTGCAAAAGGGCCTGCCTGGCTTTCCCCTCCCAGCCAGAAATTCAATTGCCCTCCTCTGTGAAATTAATATTAAAAAAAAAAAACCAAGAGAGAGGGAGTTCGAACCGCATCTATACAATCAGAGATAAAAAGACCTGTATTTGCTGGCCATTTTTCTCCTTAACCCTTCGATGGAATAATTAATATATCACTGCATCCCTGGACGAGTCATTGTGGGTCTCAGCTCGTAAGTTAGACGCCGGATCAAATATCACGACAGTGGTGTTCGGGGTTTTGTAATTGGAATTGCAGGCAGGAAGAACATTACCATTAATTCTCCAGTATCGATAATAAGCAGCCCTCGTGACGTACTGTGAACTGGGGCGCTACTTTGTGTGACATTGGAAAGCGATAGCTGTGACCATATTTATGGAACTGTGGGGGGGGGGGGGGGGGGGGGGGGGGGGGGGGGGGGGGTGTAGGGGGGGGGGGGGGGGGCAGTTCGCTTGAAAACGCATTATCCCAAATCATTAATTGCAGATGTCCTTGAACAATTCGCCTTGTATTTTAATGATGAATTTATATTTTCATCTATTTTTTTATTACATTATCAGCTCATCTTTTTATCTTCTTTCTGAATTTCATATTACCTTCTGTAACATGTCTTACATGAACACCATATTTTTAGAAAGCTTGAAATTAAACTCAGTGGTCTCTGTAGGCTTGTTCCATAAGAATAGGAGTTTGTCGTCTGAATAATAATAATAATAATAATAATAATAATAATAAATAATAATAATAAAATAATAATAATAATAATAATAATAATAATAATTGAAAAATGAAAAGGAAACCCACAAAATTACTGTGTAACTTGTTTACTTCTAAGATTTACATTTAATTTTACTTAGAAGTAAACAAGTTACACAGTGATTTTGTGGGTTTCTTTTTCAATCTTCAGAAGTAAACTGAAAGAAGTTTTTGTTTGGTTTAATAATAATAATAATAATAATAATAATAATAATAATAATAATAATAATAATAATAATAATAATAAGGAATAATGGAATCATATTATAGGCTCTATTATAGTACTTCTATTTACTGGGAAATTTGAATTACTTTGGATAATACATTTATGTATAACGCCGCTTTTTATGATAATCTAACAATAATACATATATATAATATATATATATATATATATATATATATATAAGTGTGGATTAGTGAAACATTTTCGTTGTTTGTGTTCAATTTGATGCTAATAATTCGGGAATAAGTTGCTATGTTACTTGTTAATTGATGTAATATCTTTGTTACGTGTTTTCAAATTGTGCAAAAATATTCAGTTTATGTTACGTGTTAGGGGAAATATCATTTTAACATTTTTTCAGTTCGATGTGGAATTTTGTGTAAAAGTATTCAGTTTTGTCTTGATATTTTAGGTGTGGAATAGTGAAATATTTTCGTTGTTTGTTTTCAATTTGATGCTGAAAATTCGGGGAGAGATCGGAAAGTACTGAATTAGCAAAGATATAATTGTTTGTATTCAGCTTGATTTTGAATATTTTGTAAAAAAAAAAAAAATAGACCAGAAGGCGCTAACTCTAATTGCTATCAGAAAATAGTAAGAATAATATATATATATATATATATATATATACATATATATATATATATATATATATATATATTTATATATATATATATATATATATATATATATATATATATATATATATATATATATATATATAATTCACTATTTTCTGATAGCAATTAGAGTTAGTGCCTTCTGGTCTATTTTTTACAAAATATTCAAAATCAAGCTGAATACAAACAATTATATACTTTGCTAATTCAGTACTTTCCGATCTCTCCCCGAATTTTCAGCATCAAATTGAAAACAAACAACGAAAATATTTCACTATTCCACACCTAAAATATCAAGACAAAACTGAATACTTTTACACAAAATTCCACATCGAACTGAAAAAATGTTAAAATGATATTTCACCAAGTAACACGTAACATAAACTGAATATTTTTACACAATTTGAAAACAAGTAACAAAGATATTTCATCAATTAACAAGTAACATAGCAACTTATTCCCGAATTATTAGCAT
>NC_061104.1:365339-392839 GCF_015104395.2 Macrobrachium nipponense
TAATATATATATAAATATATATTCATATATATATATATATATATATATATATATCTAATAAAAGGAGCCCATAAAAACACCAAAATATAGAAAGAAAAGCACTATATTTCAGAGACTGCTGTCTCCCTCTGCAGGTATATGAATGAGAAACCTTTACAGAAAAGGTGGTATTTATACCAAGAGATCCATCTACAGGTAAGCCAATTTAGGTCACCCCCGCTGATAATCTTCCTTTAATCTTCTTAAGCGTTGGTTGAATGAAAATCTTGTCGATCACATCTGAATCCCATGCTCATTTTGAGATGTTCTTTACCTTTCTCTCTTTAATTAAGGCCGATTCCATCATCTGTCTCTTGTACCGGCAGTTGCTGCTATAAATTATATGTGACAAATTCTATGGTTATGTTCATTTATATGGTTGAAAATAGCTGAGTTCTGTTGTCCATACCTAACTGACCGTTTGTGTTGTATTAATCTCTGGGGAAGTGATTTTCCAACAGACTTTTACACAAGTTAAATAGCTTAATATACAATAGCTCATGCAAAAATCTTGAGCAACAAGACAAAGTTTTAAACTTATCTAACAACCCCCTTACTGTAAATCAACATTTAGTTTTAAATCTAGGCTTATCCTTTGCCCTTATGCCAGACTGCAAAAACAACCTTGACTTCATAGTGGCTTTTGATAAATTCATATCTGACAGAAACTACATGCATGAAGAGATATGTTTAAAAGGAGTGTTACTAAATGCTTTAACTGACCTAAATAAGAAATATCCTGTTCCCCGTAGATTTATGATAGCCATCCGCTCGCTAAAAAAGCTAGATGTTTATAATGAGTAGATCAGACAAAGACGGCAAAATCGTAATAATGGACAAAGACTTCTACCTCGACAAAATCAACCAACTCCTTAGCAACACAAGCACTTACGACAAACTGACGAAAAATCCCCTCCAAAACGTCCCCGCAGAATTTTTTCGGAAAGTAATATTAATTGGCCAAGACAAAAAGAGTATTGAACTATTAGAGAAATTTAACGCAATTAATCCTAAACTCCCCTACTTTTATGGCCTTCCCAAAACTCACAAAGACAATCTTCCATTCAGACCCATCGTGTCATGTGCTTGAGCTTTCAATTACAAAATTTCTAAATGGTTAGCTGGCCTCCTTTTCCCTTTTTAAGGCACTTTTTCTCCCAGTCACATTAAACATTCGGAAGATTTTTGTCACAAATTCAGAGAAGCACATATACCAATTCACAACATAAAACTTTTAAGCATTGACGTAGATTCCCTATTAACAAAACTACCAGTACAGGACGTTCTTCAGTTTTTGAGGGAAAAACTATCCCCCTATTCAGATCATTTCCCATTGGTGCTTGACAAAATAATAAAGTTAGTTGAATTATGTGCATCTAGTAACGTATTTTCATTCGGGGAATCTGTCTATAAGCAAAAATTCGGGTGTAGCATGGGTAGTCCTTTAAGTCCTGTTTTAGCCAATCTGTACATGGAATACTTTAAAACTACAGTAATAAATGCAATAAAACCCAAAAGCATGCTGTGGATGAGATATGTAGATGATATTCTAACATTTTGGGATAATAGATGGGGCAATTTTAATGAAATTGCTTTCAAAATTAAACGCATTAGTGCCCAGCATCAAATTTAAAGTTGATTGGGAAACAGACAACAAAATTCCTTTTCTTGGTGTTTTAAAAATCAGAGACACAACAGAATACAAATTTACCATATACAGAAAACCAATGTTCTCACTTTTATACATTCACTACTTTAGCTATCATGACACTGCTATCAAGATAGGTGTAGCCAGCAACCTGTTCTTAAGAGCCATACGAATTTGTTCCCCAGATTTTTTGGAAAAAGAATTTGAACTAATTCGTAAGCAATTTTGTCTTTAAAGTATCCTGACCATATAATTGAGAAAGCAATTCGCAGAGCAAACGTAATTTTCTACCGATCCCCTCAAGACAAGACCAAAGAGACACCCAACAATAAAATAAAAATTCCTCACCTGGACAGGATTAAAACGGTAACTCAGACCCTCGGAAAATCTAACTCTTTTGCGTTTACTTACCCAAACACCTTAGCCAAATCCCTGATTAACATCCAACAAAAGACATCCCCCAAGGAAATAGGGGTTTATGAAATCCCATGCCAGGACTGTGACCAATCTTACATCGGATTTACAGGTAAATCACTTCCCCAGAGATTAATACAACACATATGGTCTGATAGGTATGGACAACAGTACTCAGCTATTTTCAACCATTTAAATGAACATAACCATAGAATAAATTGGAATTTGTCATGTATAATTTATAGCAGCAACTGCCGGTACAAGAGTCAAATGATGGAATCGGCCTTAATAAAAGAGAGGCAGGTAATGAACATCTCAAAAGGAGCATGGGATTCAGATGTCATCGACTAGATTTTCATTCAACAAACGCTTAAGAAGATTAAAGGAAGATTATCAGCGGGGGTGACCTAAATTTGCTTACCTGTGGATGGATTTCTTGGTCTAAATACCACCTTTTCTGTAAACTTTTCTCATTCATATACCTGAAGAGGGAGACAGCAGTCTCTAAAATATAGTACATTTCTCTCTATTTTGGTGTTTTAATGGGCTCCTTTTATTAGATGGAATTCTGTTGTAACAGAACATTTTTACCAGTCATATATATATATATATATATATATATATATATATATATATATATATATATATATATATATATATATATATATATATATATAATATATATGTATGTATGTGTGTGTGTGTGTTTATTGGTGAGATATACATTTGTTCCTGTTTATTAAAAGGTTTCAACTTTCTTTTGCCAGTAGGTGGCTATATACATATATATATATATATATATATATATATATATATATATATATATATATATATATATATATATATATATATATATATAATATATTTCTATGTTCCTATGTTATTTATCATTTTCTGTAATTATTATTTGGAGTTTTTATGGTCTGTCCTCTTTTCATTTGTGCAAGCAAGTTTTGACATTGTGCTTTTACATAAAATATGCGTTTACGTAGTGGACGTGTTTATTCATACAGATACTTTGATAGGGATGCTAATAGGCGAACTGATCGTAAGAAAACAAGCGTAAAAATGGCTACCGCCGTTCCCTCGGCGTACCTTTCCAAGGGCGTGTTAATGGGTTTTTAACCCAGGGGGTTGAATCCTGGATCTCATCAGTAGATGCTCATTTGAAAGCAAAGTGTATATCACTGCCCTCCCTACAGCTTCAGGAAGCTAAAAGCTTCATAGATTTTGCTAAGTGGGATGCTGAGTCATACCTTAGGGGAGTTTCCTTTCAAGAAGCAAAAACATGGGAGGAATTTAAAGTTAAGTTATGCTCAATATACTGTAGTGAGGAAGCGCTGGATGAAGTGTTAGCCTTGAGAAACATGCACAAAATCATCTCCATGACTAATCTTAGCTTAGTTGACCGGGCGGCACTGATTGCAGACCGTCTGAATGAATACTTGGATCAATTTAATCAGTCAAGATGGGTCAGTGGTAAGAAAATAACCGCAAAAGATTTTGTCAGGCTCATATATTTAACCCTCATATCAGCTATGTTGCCAGAAGCTTTAATGCGGTGTTTTGATGATAAACTAACGGCCGACAGTACAGAATTGGACATATACAAACAAGTTAAGAAACATATGTCTAAATGCGCAGCTTTAGAACCTTCTCTTGTCCAAGCCTTCTCAAAGAATGGAAATAAACCACAGCAAGTAAACGTAGTTAGCAGTAACACGGTCGGGATAACTTGTTTTAATTGTAAGAGAACAGGGCATACAATAAACGACTGCCACACGAGTTTTTGCTCTATTCACAATACCACACATGCATACGCTCGTTGTAGTGCGCGCAACCATTCACAGGGTAACGCTAAAAATACACAGAATGTAGGTAATGATAATAAGAAGAAATATCCAAACAATCATAAGAAGAAAACAACTCAAGGCAATGCAACGCAGAATCAGAAACAAGTAAATCGGTCTTCCGGGAACGTCAGAACTCGCCAAGACACTCTTTCCTATGTCCTGAAAAAAAGAGTTAAGTATATCTTAGTTTTACCAGGCCACTGAGCTGATTACCAGCTCTCCCAGGGATTGCCGGAAGGATTAAATATTTATTTACGTGGCTAGGAACCAATTGGTCACCTAGCAACGGGACCTACAGCTTATTGTGGGATCCGAACCACACTATCGAAAAATGAATTTCTAGAGCCGGGATTCGAACTTCTGACCACCGGATTGGCAGCCGAGCGCGAAAACCACTCGTCCAGCGAGGAACTCCTATGTCCTGAAAGCATGGAATTTTCGAGTAGTGTGAATTTGGCCACTTCACGCAACCACTGATTTGTTTTGGAACTGTGAATGAGTGAAACGTGGATCAGTATTTGGTTAGCTTGTTAAGTAGTCAGCTCATTAACAATGCATTTCACGTATCACTATGTTAGTATAATCATAATCTAACTGTGCGCACCTGAATCATACATAATTTGTGAACAATCTATATAGCTGTGCGTGTGCACGCACCAGAAATATATATCAGTGTGCACTTTATTCACATTTATCCTTAATCAATACATATATAGGCCTTATATTTATCTCTTACAAGGTACCATTAATTTTTGTTCTTATAACCTTATACTAATACATATAACTTTTGTGTGTCATGTATCTACCAGAAATGCCATAGTATTTCTAATGGATTAATTACCTTCATGACTTGCATTTATATAAGTATATCAATTTAGCATATGTATAACCTTTTGGATCTAAATCCACACAAGTAGGATTACTATATATATATTATATATATATATATATATATATATATATATATATATATATATATATATATATATATATGTATGTATGTATGCATGTATGTATGTATATATATACATTTTTTAGCATATGTATCCTTAGCACTTACCTTATGACTGTGCTTATCAGTATTATTAATTACTTTGTCATTTATTCTCTGATTTTGATGCATTAATCAATCAACTATCACCATTTTGAATAATCATTATCTTGAATTATCTTAATCATGGAATAGTACTCGCACGCATCCTGTTTAAGAGCATTTCCTGATCTGATTGACCTTCTTTTGTCGTCGCGACCGAGCGATATGTAATAACAATTACATGATAAAAGGAGATGTAATACATTCCTTAGAATAAAAGCATAACTCTGATTCAGGTCACAGATCATACAAGAAAGAAGCTCCTCCCAAAAATACATTCACAGGATGAGCGCGAAGGCTATAAGTAAGCACAACAACCAACACACGAACGAAGCCTCATCTTGCTCTGGGAACCTAGATTTGGGTCCCATGAGAATTAAATAAGTTTGTTGAATCATCATAACCTAAAAGAAGGGGTTCGTGAGTATGTATGATAGGTTTATAACCTATTCAAATGTACATTCATTTCTTCTTCCTCCTCTGACTCTCTTAGAACAACTACCACGCTCTTCTGAAAAGTCTGTCTCAAGATGTAATAATACTTCAGAGAATATGTCAGTTTAGCTAACCAAGAGTTTCCCGACTCTTCTATGATACTAATATGAAACGAAGAAATTGAAGAAGTCTCTATCTTACTTGCCTGCAGAGAGAGAGAGAGAGAGAGAGAGAGAGAGAGAGAGAGAGAGAGAGATTGTTAAAAATCTCCAGACACACCGCTATTTGCATTTTGCGAATCCTTAATTAAAACCCCGAGAACTGTTTTCTGACACTTAAAAACATAAGTGGGTCCAGTCCTCCATACATGTGTTTGTGTGTGTATACATACATACATTAAAAGAGTGTATGCGTACGTGCTTATTGATAAATTTTGTAACAAGGGTTGTTAAACATTCCAACAGTTTGTTATGTAATTGAAAAATAATGATCATATAATAAGTCCTTCTTATACATACATTCATACATACACACATATATACATACATAAATACATACGTTATGAGTATGTATGTGACTAAAGTTAAGAAATAAAAGGAAAGAAAGAATATTGGTTTTCAGCAGAGTAAATGTGGTTAGAAATATATAGAGAGAATCTGTAAAAGCAGAGATTGAACAGAAATGGTATTTGCTGAAATTCCCTGTCGTCTGTCGTCGGAGGCTTTCAGAAATCCGACTGTTAACAAGCATGCAAAAGGTGAAAATAATAGTGGAGAGAGAGAGAGAGAGAGAGAGAGAGAGAGAGAGAGAGAGAGAGGACATGGAAAATAGTGTAGGGAAAAGATTGACAGAGACAGAGAAAGAAATGGAAAACAGTGTTGAGAGAGAGAGAGAGAGAGAGAGCATTGAAAATAGTGTAGGAGAAGAGAGTGACAGAGACAGAGAGACAAATGGAAAATAGTTTTGGAAGAAAGAGACAGAGAAAAAATGGAAAAGTGTTGGAAGAGAGAGAGAGAGAGAGAGAGAGAGAGAGAGAGAGGAAATAGGGAAAAGGGGAGAGAGAGACGAGAGATAGAGAGAAAGAGGAGAAGGAGGAGGGACGAGAGAAGGGGAGGAAAAGAAGGAAAGAGAGAAATGCCATGCGAGGCAGCGATGAATAAGAGCGAATTTGACGCCCATTCAGAATTATCATTTGGTAAAGAGGGGGAAATTCTAGGGAATCTTTGAAGCCCACAAAGAGAGAGAGAGAGAGAGAGACGTTACCATCACTGGAATTCAGAAGAATATTTCCCTCCCTTGTTGCTGTAACGAAGCGGATGAAGTAGGAAGTGGCTCGTTAAGTGTACAACTCAAATTCTTTTATTTTTTTTTCTTAGGGAACTAAAACTTTAGGGTAGTTACGTCAAAGTCATTTTAAAGAAATTTGCTCCTTGGCATTCGGAGTGATGTAGCGCAAGACTTTGCGTTTCAATATTTTAATGGTTGGGAAGGTAGGGCTAAGATTTTTGTTATTATGCTCCGGTGACGAGTCAGCAATGGTGGTCAAGGTGTATGTATGTATATATATATATATATATATATATATCTATATATATATATATATATATATATATATGTATATATATATACTATATATATACATATATGTATATATATATATATGTATATATATATATATATATATATACTATATATATATATAATTGGTTGATAGTTAGGATGACAACGGTAGGGGAAAGAGATAGAGAGAGAGAGAGGGAGAGGGAGATGGCCTGTCCACTGGTGCTAAAGATTTTTGTTTGTAAAAGCAAGTCTTACCCTGAGGAGAGAGAAGTGGGGGGGGGAGGGGGGATAAAAGGGGGGGGGGGAAAGAGGAGAGGAGAGAGGAGAGGCGAGAGCAAGTAGAGAGAGGAGAGTAATCCTGCATCTATCCCAGCACCACAAAGAAGGTAGGCAAAGCTTCAACAGCAAAATCGACGAATGAAATCCCCGCATAACCACCCCTTCTCAAAACCACTAAAATTCATAAGGCAACCCATACGTGTACACTGTGGTGCCAACAGAGCGCACCGCATTTTTTACCCTGTCGTTTCGAGATACAGGACAGCGGCCTGTATCGGCGGCCAATATTCTCATATGAAATGGAGAGCAGGTACGTGTAAGACCGCCAAGTCAGGTCTCGAGAAAGGATTATTCCGGAGGCCCCTCCCCCTTATGGGTACTGAGATGGGGAACCTAATGCATTAATATGACGAGCTGTTGGAGATTGTTGCGTCAGGCGAAAGGGTGAAAGGTATTATTCGTGTATTGTTCGGTTTTAGTTGGAGTGATAAGTTTTTCTTCGATGTTTGTCTCGCTGTTTCGAGTGTGAATTAGTGAAAGGCTTTTGTTTGTTTTTTGCTATGTGACTTGTTAATTGATGAAATATCTTTGTTACTTGTTTTCAAATTGTTTTGTAAAAATATTCAGTTTATGTTAATTGTTAATTAGTGAAATATATTTTTTTACCTTTTTCAATTTGATGCGGAATTTTGTGTAAAAGTATTCAGTTTTGTCTTGATATTTTAGGTGTGGATTAGTGAAATATTTTCGTTGTTTGTTTTCAATTTGATGCTGAAAACTCGGGAAGCACTGAATTAGCAAAGTATATAATTTTTTGCATTCAGCTTGATTTTGAATATTTTGTAAAAAAATAGACCAAAAGGCATTAACTCTAATTGCTATCAGAAAATCGTGATTTTCTGATAGCAATTAGTATTGTCCAAAGTAATTCAAACATTTCCCAATAAATAGAAGTACTATATTAGAGCCTATAATATGATTCATTATTATTATTATTATTATTATTATTTTTTTTTTTTTTGTTTTTTTTTTTTTTGCTCTATCACAGTCCTCCAATTCGACTGGGTGGTATTAGTGTGGTGTTCCGGTTGCATCCTGCCTCCTTAGGAGTCCAACACTTTTCTTACTATGTGCGCCGTTTTTAGGATCACACTCTTCTGCATGAGTCCTGGAGCTACTTCAGCTTCTAGTTTTTCTAGATTCCACCTTTCAGGGATCTTGGGATCGTGCCTAGTGCTCCTATGATTATGGTACAATTTCCACTAGCATATCCAAATCCTTCTTATTTCTATTTGCAGGTCTTGATACTTATCCATTTTTTCTCTCTCTTTCTCTTCAACTCTGGTGTCCCATGGTATTGCGACATCAATGAGTGATACTTTCTTCTTGACTTTGTCAATCAACGTCACGTCTGGTCTATTTGCACGTATCACCCTATCTGTTCTGATACCATAGTCCCAGATTATTATATTATTGTTATTATTATTGTTATTATTTTTTTTTTTTTTTTGCTCTATCACAGTCTCCAATTCGACTGGGTGGTATTTATAGTATGGGGTTCCGGGTTGCATCCTGCCTCCTTAGGAGTCCATCACTTTTCTTACTGTGTGTGCCGTTTCTAGGATCACACTCTTCTGCATGAGTCCTGGAGCTACTTCAGCCTCTACTTTTTCTAGATTCCTTTTCAGGGATCTTGGATCGTGCCTCCTAGTGCTCCTATGATTATGGGTACGATTTCCACTGGCATATCCCATATCCTTCTTATTTCTATTTTCAGATCTTGATACTTATTGCCTTTTTTTCCCTCTCTTTCTCTTCAACTCTGGTGTCCCATGGTATTGCGACATCAATGAGTGATACTTTCTTCTTGACTTTGTCAATCAACGTCACGTCTGGTCTGTTTGCACGTATCACCCTATCCGTTTCCAATACCATAGTCCCAGAGGATCTTTGTGTGATCGTTTTCTATCACTCCTTCAGGTTGGTGCTCGTACCACTTATTACTGCAAGGTAGCTGATGTTTCTTGCACAGGCTCCAGTGGAGGGCTTTTGCCACTGAATCATGCCTCTTTTTGTACTGGTTCTGTGCAAGTGCCGGCATTCAATTGCTATGTGGTTTATGGTTTCATTTTTCGTATTGCACTTCCTACATATGGGAGAGATGTTATTTCCGTCTATCGTTCTTTGAACATATCTGGTTCTTAGGGACTGATCTGTGCCGCTGTTATCATTCCTTCAGTTTCCTTCTTTAGCTCTGCCCTCTGTAGCCATTGCCATGTGTCATCGCTGGCTAGTTCTTTAGTCTGTCTCATGTATTGTCCGTGCATTGGTTTGTTGTGCCAGTCCTCTGTTCTGTCTGTCTTTCTCCTGTCTCTGTATATTTCTGGGTCTTCGTCTACTTTTATCAGTCCTTCTTCCCATGCACTCTTTAGCCATTCGTCTTCACTGTTTTCAGATATGCCCCAGTGCTCTGTTCTCGATATTGACGCAGTCCTCTATACTTAGTAGTCCTCTCCCTCCTTCCTTTCGTGTTATGTATATGTCTGTCCGTATTTGCTCTTGGGTGTAGTATTATTGTTATTATTATTATTATTATTATTATTATTATTATTATTATTATTATTATTATTATTATTATTATTTTATTCAGATGACAAACTCCTATTCTTATGGAACAAGCCTACAGAGGCCTCTGAGTTTAATTTCAAGCTTTTCTAAAAATATGTTGTTCATCTAAGACATGTTACAGAAGGTTATATGAAATTCAGAAAGAAGAAAAAAAAAAAAATGAGCTGATAATGTAATAAAAAAATAGACGAAAATATAAATGCATCATTAAAATACAAGGCGAATTGTTCAAGGACAGCTGCAAATAATAATTTGGGACACAGCTGTTTCAGAAACTGCTCGCCCCACCCCACCCCCTCTCAGTTCCATAAATATGGTCACAGCTATCGCTTTCCAATGTCACACAAAGTAGCGCCCCAGTTCACAGTACGTCACGAGGGCTGCTTATTATCGATACTGGAGAATAAATGCTAATGTTCTTCCTGCCTGCAATTCCATTACAAAACCCCGAACACCAATGTTCCACGACATTTGATCCTGGCGTCTAACTTACGAGCTAAGACCCACAATGACTCGTCCAGGGATGCAGTGATCTATTAATTATTCCATCGAAGGGTTAAGGAGAAAAATGGCCAGCACAATACAGGTCTTTTTATCTCTGATTGTATAGATGCGGTTCGAACTCCCTCTCTCTTGTTTTTTTTTTAATATTAATTTCACAGAGGAGGGCAATTGAATTTTTGGCTGGGAGGGGAAAGCCAGGCAGGCCCTTTTGCAATCAGGGATATTACAGGAGAGAGAGAGAGAGAGAGATAGATAGAGAGAGAGAGAGAGAGAGAGGAGAGAGAGCGGAAGCATGGTTGGTTGTAGAAATGCAGTGTTTATCCCAAATTTATTGTTTTGTTTTGGGCACTATTGTATGTGTATAATTGCTTGTGTATACATACACTCATACATACATACATAGTATATACATACATACATTATGAGAGTGTATATGAGTATGTGCTTATTGATAAATTTTGAAACAAGGATTGTTAAACATTCCAACAGTTTGTGATGTAATCAACAAATAGTGATCATATAAGTCCCTCTTATACATACATACATACATATATACATACATTAAGAGTGTGTGTATGTGTCTGTTTGCCTGTTTGCTAACTGATAATTTTGTATAACGAGAATTGTTAAATATTCCAGCAGTTTGTTTCGACCAATGAATAATTGTAACAGGTCCCTTTAAAGCGTATGTATGTAGGTATGTATGTATGGATGTACTATGTATCAGGCATTTTTTTTCATAGACTACTTACCGCTTTGAACACGGCAGTTATCCAGTATAAACATTTGTCAACGAAGTCAAATATTATAACGAATTTTTCATGTTGCGAAATAGCCTAATATATCTATAAGAAAAACTAGATTATTTTTTATTTGCCTTTTATGAATTTAGATCAGGCCTTGTTTTTCTAGTTTAATTACTAGTTTTTAAGAATAACTTTTGTGGCAGAATAGCCTTTGTTTTGTATGAGCATTTGTTTATTTTATTTTTGAAATTTAAGTGTCCGTTGTCTGGTCATTTTAAGTGTTTAGCGTAAAGTGCTTAATTTAACGTTTCTCAGTGTGGTTAGGCGCCTCCTCCCCCGTTTGTTTATATTACCGAACTATCGTTTTAACGATTGTTTTTTCTTTTTTTATGCGAGTGGTTATGAACGTGTCTGGGTGATGTCTGGACGTTGGTGCTCGGACACAGTTCAGTTCGGGCTTGAGCACTCCTTGTTATATCATACCTTGAGCAGCATACTTATTTGGACTTTGGATGACGACTATTTGGCAGTTTATCTGGACGACGATTCTTTGGATTACGCTTTGGATCCTCGCCTTGGTCTGTTGTCTGCAGGTTCTCTTGTCACCTGCGACTCGAGTGTCTCCTGCCTCGACCTGCGGCTCGTGTACTTCGAGTAGAGACTCGCAGGTGCTCCTGTCACCTGCGACTTGAGCCAGTCCTGCCTTTCCCTGACGAGGAGGAATTCCCAGGGAATTGGTGCCGTCGCTTTCTTCTGGCACCTTCGTTCTCTCCATTCCAGCTGCTGTGGTTTTGGGAGCTTGCTAGCTCGTGAGATGGCCTGTAGGGAGGCTGACGCCAGGTAAGGACAGAGTGTCTCTGATTTTCGTTTGGGATCGCCTTCCCTTATGGTATTACTCTGGCGTTCAGGACCTGTCCTGTTAGCTGATTTGGCGAGTGGATCACGGCCCTAGTTTTGTCTCTCCTCTGATATATCCACTGAAGTGAGAAGAACTATACATCCTTTGTATTATTTAATCTTCTTATATAATACTATAATATTATATATATGTATATATATATAATATATATATATATATATGTATATATTATATATATATATATTATTATATTATAGTAGTTATATGTCATATTTGCGTCGAGACTATATATAACGTCATTCAGTACGTCTATTATAGACACTGTTTTGTGTGCTTATTTTTGTGTTGATAGGTAGGATTTATAATGGTTTTCCTGTTTTATTTACTCTGTCTTCCTTCTTTCTTGGAATTAGTATTAGGGTAATTTTTGGTCTGGCCAGCTAAATTGTTGGATCCAATCAAGTTTATTATTAATAACGGTTATTTCTCCTGTCTTTGTGAGGACTTAGCTTCTTAGTTTTGGGAATCCAGTGTGTTTCTAAGGACTGGTATTTGTCCTTCCTGGTTATGTTATTTGTCATCCGACATGGTTGATCTAAATTGTGTATTTAAGTATTAAATATTGTTAAGTTTTCTTGAGTGTTTGTTTCCACTGACCTTTAGCACTGAGTTACATTTATTACTGACAACAATTATTATAATAAGAACTTTTATAACAACCCCAACCCAAGGGTTGTAACAATTCCCAAGGGTTGTAACAATTTGGCGACCGTGACAGGATTGTTCTCAGGTGTACTCAGTGTTTTGGTCCGTGGAACAGCACTTTGTTAATTTGGCAATATTTTCTTTAGTTATAGAGTATTACCTTTCTCCCCTGCTAATTTTTGATACAATGGAGGATTTTGTGTTTGTTTACCCCGCAGAGTTTTTAGGGTCGGTTGATTGTATAAAACATCTGCCAGTGCTGAATAAGGCTTGTCTAGTAAGTTGTGCTCGGTGGTTAGGTATTCTGTTGAGGGCAGCGGATACAAAAAATCAATTGTTGGTAGCTGTGAAAAGTAAGGTAGCTCAGGGTATGGCTGAAGGAGAGAATTTGGCTAGGGATTTTGATAGTGTTGGTGACAGTGACTCCGAGCGAGAAGGTAGTGTGATTGAAGATGTTAGTGTGAACCCAGGTCTTTCTTTGTTTGAAGATCCTCCTCGTACTGGAACTATTTTTGAAGGGCAGGCTAATTTGCAAATTAAATCTAATGAGTCTACTAACCCTTTTTGGTAGAAAAACCCTGTCCCAGTGAGTGTAGCCCCAGTACAGCCTGTAGTGTCCCGGGAGGACAGTGAATATAACTTAATATGTAAACGGATAGAATTGATGAAACTAGAATTTGAGGAGAATGAGAGGGCGAGGCGGCATGAATTGGAGATGGCCATATCAATTTAGAAATTGCTAGGCTGCAGGGCAACTCTAATCATTTTAGTACACCTCGGGGCAACTCGCAGGATAAATTTAATGTAGGTGCGGCTTGAAATTGGTGCCAGTGTTTGACGAGTTGAATGTCCCAGAATTTTTTCAAGGCATTTGAACGTGTTGCCACCCGGTTGTCTTGGCCCCCAGAAATGTGGACTGTACTAATTCAATGTAGGTTGGTGGGCAAGGCTATAAGAGTGTATAATGCCTTAGAAGAAGGTATAGCCCGTGACTATCATAAGGTTAAGGCTCTAGTCCTCAAGGCATATGATTTGGTTCCTGAGGCCTATCGCCTTAAGTTCAGAAATTTTACGAAGCAGGCCTCCCTTACTTCTATGTGGAATTGCTAGGGCTTAAGGAGGAACAATTTGATGATGGTTAAAAAGCCACCAGGTGGTCTCTTTCTCCTCTTTGAGGGAACTCATGCTTCTAGAAGAATTCAAGAAGTCATGCAGTAAGGAATTGAAAATTTATCTAGAAGAGGTAAAAGCTGTTAATTTAGGTAAGGCCGCCCAAATTGCTGACGAGTTTGTATTGACCCATCGAACTGGGTCTAGTAGTTTTGGGGACTAAGGATGTGAATTTTCAATCTGCTAGGCCAGTTAATTTTCAGAGGAGGTCAGGCTCTTTTGTGAATACTCGTGGGCAGGGTAACCCACCAGATAAAAATCATAAACCCGATAGTAACCAGGGAAGTCTCAAGTGGACAGGACACTCGTGTCTTTTTCAAAGATAATAGGTTTGGTTCTAGCCCAGGTAATATGAATAATAGAGGTAGGGGACTTGTTTCTGGTGTATAAGGCAGGGACATTATGAGGCACAGTGTAATGCCAGAAGAAGGTACCTCCAAAGGAATAATAATAATCCTGTGTCACTAATATCTACTTGTAAACCTGTTATCAGTAATCCCATCATCGAAAACTGTCCAGTAGCTAGCACTAGTAATGCTAGTAGTAGCAGTAGTAGTCAGTCTTCTAGCAGAAAGGAGTCATGACTACTTTATGATAAATATATTTGGCCTGGTAAATTAATATCTTCTTCTAAAACTATTGGTGTGAAATTTTTGAGGGACACAGGGTCAGCTCGGTCTCTGGTTTTGAAAGAATCTTTGAAAGATTTAGTTGAATATACAGGGAATTTTGTTGTTCTGGGAGGGTTCCCGAACACTGTCGTTTCAGCTCCGTTAGTGGAGGTCAGATTGTCTTTCCCTGGTTATGATAAAGTGACAGTTGGCAGTTGTTGAGTCTCTCCCTATTCCTGGAATTGACGGCATTTTGGGTAACGATATGTTAAATACCCAAGGACAGGAGTTGTTCCCCATATTGTCTGTGCACACCTGTCCAGTTGCAGTAACAACCCGTGCAGCAGCAAAAGCTGAAAATTTAATCGATAATGACAATGATTTAATCTTAAGTAGTTTAGAAGTAGACGTAGAGAGGCCCGGGTCTTTAGAATAGTAGTAGTAGTAGTGTAGTTTAGCAATGTTTTAGAGACCTGATTGGGACAGGTCTTCATTTATTGAAGCTCAGAAAAGGAATTTAATTTTGATTTAGGTGACACTGCGGATTTGACTAAACCTAGGTTTTGTGTGATTAATGGTTTACTATACCGGATTAGTCGTCCCTCAACTGATGATCTAAGCAAGACTTCTCTTATTGAACAAATTGTTGTCCCATCTCAATTCCGTAGGTCTGTCTTGAGTCTTGCACATGATGATTCTTTTTCTGGCCACTTCGGTGTATGTAAAACTTTTCGAAAGTTGGCAGAATGTTTTTGGTGGCCAGGATTAAAATCGTCTGTGAAACAATTTATTAATGAATGCGAGGTTTGTCAAGTGATGGGGAAACCCAACCAAATTATTCCTAAAGCTCCCTTAAATCCAATTCCTGCGATAGGATGAGCCTTTTGTAGAATTAGTTATTGATGTGGTTGGACCTTTGCCTAAAACTAAGTCAGGATTTACCCATCTCTTGACAATTATGGATAGAGCATCTCGATTCCCTGAGGCCTTCCCAATGAGAAAGATAACCTCTAAGGTTGTATTTGACAAACTAATTGAATTCTTTTCCAGGTATGGTCTCCCTCGTACTATTCAAACTGACTGCGGTACAAATTTTACTAGTAAAGTATTTAAAGGTAAGTGTGCTGAACTGGCCATTCAGCACAAGACCAGTGTACCCTATCATCCGGAGAGTCAGGGGGTGGTGGAAAGGTTCCACCAGACCCTTAAATCTATTTTGAAAAAATATTATGAACAAGGGGAGGAATGGGATAAGGGCTTCCCTTTGCTCTCTTTGCTCTTAAGAAATCACCCGAATTCTTCAACTGGTGTAGCTCTTTCGAAACTGGTGTTTGGACACAAAGTACGTGGGCCTTTGGAGATTTTTCATGAGATGCTTGTGACTGGTCGAGGAGGGGATGCAAACGTAGGAGACTTTGTGGAGGACTTGAGAAAAAAATTATCTAGAGCCTGGAAATTTGCCAGAGAAAATTTGGCTAGTTCTCAGGCTGCTATGAAATTAAATTTCGATAGGAAATCTAAAGCACGGTCGTTTGAGCCCGGAGAATTAGTTTTAGTTTTAAGTACTGACTCTGACAATTTCCTTGAACCAAGATATAAAGGACCCTGGAAAGTGTTGAGGAAGTTGTCAGAGGTGAATTATGAAATAGAGGCTCCTGGGACCAAACGGAAGTGCAGGATATTCCATATAAATAGATTAAAAGTCTATACTTCAAATAGACATGATCCTCTCGCTATTGTTTATGAGCCTGTGACTGAGGTTATGGATTTACCTTCAGAGGATTTGGAGGATTTAATTTGTCAGGTGTCTTCTGATGCTCTTTTTGATAATATCCAAAATTTAGAAGTTTTGAAGGAAGGGCTGGAGCATCTGGAGATTGCTCAAAGGAGGGATGTAATTAATTTAATTTCTTCTTTTCCAGATTTATTTCAGAATTCTCCAGGTCTAACTAATTTCCTTGAGCATGATGTAGATGTTGGAAATGCTTCTCCTGTAAAACAGAGTCCTTATCGGCTGAATCCCGTTAAGAGGGATATAGTTGATAAGGAGATTAAATATATGCTGGAACACGATCTCATCCAACCTTCCGTTAGTCCATGGAGCTCCCCGATAGTCCTTGTTAAGAAGTCCGACGGAAAGTTCCGTATGTGTGAAAGGTTAACGCACACACTAAGAATGACTCTTTTCCTTTGCCTTCGGATAGATGACTGTCTCGATCAGATAGGGCTGCTAAGTTTTTTATTACGAAATGATTATTGAAATGAAAGGTATTTGGCAGGTTCCCCTGTCTGATCGAGCACGAGAGATTTCTGCTTTATTTGTCACTCCCTTCGTCCGGGCTTTAACGAGTGTAAAGGTAATGCCCTTTGGGATGAAAAACGCTGCATGTACTTTCCAACGTCTTATGAACCTGGTTATTTGTGGTTTGGAAGGTACAGAAATCTATATAGATGACCTGGTAGTCTATAGCAACGACTGGCGGACACATATGTTACGATTAAGTAAAGTGCTTGAAGCGTTAAGGGCTGCTGGTCTTGTTGTGAACTGGCCAAGTGTGAGTTTGGCAAAGCAAAAGTGTGCTATTTGGGTCACGAGGTGGGTTTGGGTCATGTGGCGCCTAAACAAGCCAACCTCGAGGCTATCGTAAATTTAAAGAGGCCGTGCAATGTCAGAGAAGTTCGGCGAGTGCTGGGCATGACTGGTTATTATCGCAGATTCATGCGAAATTTCTCGGACATTGCTCAGCCACTTACCAAGTTGTTAGAGAAAGCAGAAGTTTGTGTGGTCTTCTCAGTGTGAGGAAGCATTTATTAAACTTAAGATGGTATTAGTATCTAATCCAATATTGACTTCTCCTAATTTCCAGAGAGCTTTTATTATTGCAGATGCCAGTGGACATAGGTTTTTGGGGGTGTCCTCTTTCAAAGGAACGAGGTAGGAGAGGTTCATCCTGTATCATCCTTATATAGTCGAAAGCTACTGGCGCCGAGATGAAAATATTCCACCATTGAAAAGGAGGCCCTCGCCTTGGTCCGTACTCTTGTGCATTTTAAGCCGTATGTGACTAATTTTTCTTTTCCCATAGAAATCTGGACGGACCACACCCGCTGGTTTTCATCGAGCGCATGAAATGAGCCAACCAGAGAATTTTACGTTGGGCTCTGCAATTGCAAGAATTTCGCTTGTGATAAAACACGTTAAGGGATCAGAGAATCGAATTCCTGATGCCCTTTCAAGGATATAGACTTGATCACGATTTGTGGCTCCTCTCCCCTCGCCCTTCTCGTCTCTTCAGTTGGTTTGTGTTAATCTTAGAGATGTGAGTATGAGTATGAGTGTGTTTCGCTTGGAGTTTGGTTTATAGTTATTGGTTTTAGGTTTTCCTTAGTGAGGCATTTAATGATTTTGTCTTTTCTTTTGAACCAAAGGAAAACTGTATTAGTGACCAAAGTGTGGGCGGTCATTACTGTGGTAGTGTCTGTTATGTGTAACCTCAATGTTATTGGCTGAATTTTAGACAGTCAGTGTATGGTGGTAATTATTTTTTGCTTATTTGACCTGTTTATTTGATTTTATGATTTTTGTTTCTGTTGTTTAGGCTGGTAAGTTTTCTTTGTGTGACAATTCTGTTATTGAACCAAACAAAAACTTCTTTCAGTTTTCTTCTGAAGATTGAAAAAGAAACCCACAAATTGCATTTGTAACTTGTTTACTTCTAAGTATTTACATTTAGTTTTACTCCACACTCGAGTACTTTCAGGCCCTTCTGTGGCCCATTCTCAAGAGATGTTGGGATGTTAGCCTGGGTCAAGGCCCAGCAGTCTTCTGGAACTTCTTCTCGTTGTGCTGTCATTTATGCGATGGCTGTTCTGGTTTTCTTGAGAGTTGCCAATCCCCTCTTGTCGCTCTGATATCCTGAGCTGATGGTCAATGGGATTCACACTTGTGGTAAGGTGTGGTCACCGTAAGTCTGTTGGGCAGAAACCTAATCTCCAGGTCAGCAGGGTCAATCTTAGCTTCTTTTAATCATCAAAGCTCGGCTTATGGGATCTTCTGAGGTAAAACCTTTGTTTCCTTCAATTACTTTGATCTCTCTGATAAGCGCACCTTCTTACTACCCTCCTGTGACTAATTTTGTTGCTTTTGTTATTAAGGCCTACTGTTTTTGAAATCCATCCTATGGTCATTTTTCCCCAACAATGTCTAGCTATAGCACTCCCCTGAGAGTTAGCTGTACTGCCCTTCTATGTTCTTGGACTCTAGTCCTTATTCCCCTACCTGATTCCCCCACATATCTGTCTCCACAATTATTGCAATTGATTATGTATACCCCCGCTACATCATCTGTATTACTGTCTTCTCCTTCCAATTTATTTTTACATACTTTGTTTTTTAAGGTATTATCAAAGGTATATACAAATTTATATTGACTTTCTTTCATTTTTGACGTGATTTGTTCATTTTAGGCATAAAAGGGAGGGCAACTATTTTCTTGTTTTTCTTTATTCCATGTACTCTCTACATTCGCTCTGTAAAATATTTTTCTAGCTTTGGTGAGTGCCCTCCCTTTTTCTGAACCATTCCGGGTATGCTAATGCATCGAAGCTTTTATCGATGTAATTTATTTCTTGCTCTATCTTGCAAGGGTCACTTTACTGTCTCATTGCCCTAAGAAATAAACCTGTTAGAACCCCTATTTTTATATCATGACTATGAAAAGAGAAGAAAGAAAATGAATATATGAGTTTGTATGTGTGGGCATTTCTATATGTGCTGAATTCATATCCTGTTTCTTTTCTTTCTATGAGTATGTCTAAAAAGGGCAGTTTATTATTGTTACTTTTCTCTAAAGTGAACTGGATATTGTTATCAAACTTATTGAGCTCATCTAGAAAAGTTTCTATTTTATTTCCATCCCCTTGCAGAATAGCAAAAATATCATCCACGTATCTCCACCATCCTTGCAGTTTTAAGTTAGGGACATTCACATTAGGAACTAGATTAGTTTCGAAATATTCCATATAGATGTTAGCGAGTATAGGTGATAATGAGGACCCCATAGCTACTCCATATTTCTGTTTGTAAACATGTCCCTCAAACGTGAAATAAGTATCACTGACACACAATTTGATCAACTCAAGGAAGACGCCTATTTCGATTTTGGTTTGGTTGAAAAGTACCCTCATTATGTTTAGTCTGTAGGAATTCTAATACTTTATCTAAGGGGACATTGGTGAATAATGCTACTACATCAAACTAACCATTGTGTCCCTTTATATTCTTTTTCTTAACTTTGTCTATGAAATCTACTGAATGTTTTAATATGGGATTCTGAAAATATACCTAAGTATATTCCTAGTTCTCCAGCTAACCACACAGCTAAGTTTTTGTTAGGAGATTTCCTACTAGAAACAATAGGGCGTAGAGGGCAGCCCTCCTTGTGTATTTTGGGGCTGCCATATATATCAGCAAGCTCAGGTAATTTACTTGAGAATAATTTAGTGCATAGCATGTCCTTCCCATTACCTAGTCTACTGATTATTTTTTTCACATTCTGATTAAAGGTATTCTGAAGCTTTGGATTGTTGGAGGATTCTCTATTTTAGCATAAGTAGTTTCATCATCTAGTAGCCTGTACATTTTAACCCTATATTCTGAGCTATTCATGATGACAATACTACCCCCTTTGTCAGCTTTCATAATTCTAATATCTTTGTAGCTTTTTAATCCCTTCAGAGCGATACTAAATCTCCTTGGCAAGATATCTCAAGTTTGCTTTCATTACTCCTATCATCACTCCTCTGAGAAAAGGAGCTAAATCATTGTGATGTTCAACATTAAGGTAGTTAATCTTGCTGTTGAATTCTATGTTAATATTGTTTGTAGTCCCTGCACCAAAAATTTAATCCTAGCCCTAGTGCTGCTGTTTCATCCCTAGTCAATCTACTTGAGATATTCTTTATATATCTATATTGCTAAATTTTATCCAAACCGAATTACTAAATAAACTCTCAAACTTATTTTTAATGTTGACCATGTTACGATTTGTATCAAAGTTTACTCTACTGTTGACCTGCCCAACAACTTTTTTGTACCACTCACCCCTTATGGTCTCTTGAAGTGTGTTTTGTGTACTCCTTACACCAGCAAATGCAGCTTCTTTCTTCTCCCTAAGCTCTTGCAACTGATCCTTGATGTATCCTTCTTGAAAACTGCTGAATGCTTCTCCACTCCAGGGTCTTCTTCCAATCCTGCCATATGGTTTTTGGACACATTTGTTCTTCAAACATTCACTTATAAACCAGATCTTGTTTTTCATGGCTTTGGCTTTGTAAAGTTGTGTTTCATATCTTCTTGCATAATGAACAGCTTGGGTTCCAGCGACTTCATACAGTTGTTGAAATGTACTTCTGTTGTAATGTTGCTGTGGGTACATGATGAACCAAACAAAAACTTCTTTCAGTTTTCTTCTGAAGATTGAAAAAGAAACCCACAAATTCAATTTGTAACTTGTTTACTTCTAAGTATTTACATTTAGTTTTACTCCACACTCGAGTACTTTCAGGCCCTTCTGGGTGGCATTCTCAAGAGATGTTGGGATGTTAGCCTGGGTCAAGGCCCAGCAGTCTTCTGGAACTTCTTCTCGTTGTGCTGTCATTTATGCGATGCTGTTCTGGTTTTCTTGAGAGTTGCCAATCCCCTCTTGTCGCTCTGATATCCTGAGCTGATGGTCAATGGGATTCACACTTGTGGTAAGGGTGTGGTCACCGTAAGTCTGTTGGGCAGGAAACCTAATCTCCAGGTCAGCAGGGTCAATCTTAGCTTCTTTTAATATCAAAGCTCGGCTTATGGGATCTTCTGAGGTAAAACCTTTGTTTCCTTCAATTACTTTGATCTCTCTGATAAGCGCACCTTCTACTACCCTCCTGTGACTAATTTTGTTGCTTTTGTATATAAGCCTACTGTTTTTGAAATCCATCCTATGGTCATTTTCCCAACAATGTCTAGCTATAGCACTCCCCTGAGAGTTAAGCTGTACTGCCCTTCTATGTTCTTGGACTCTAGTCCTTATTCCCCTACCTGATTCCCCCACATATCTGTCTCCACAATTATTGCAATTGATTATGTATACCCCCGCTACATCATCTGTATTACTGTCTTCTCCTTCCAATTTATTTTACATACTTTGTTTTTAAGGTATTATCAAAGGTATATACAAATTTATATTGACTTTCTTTCATTTTTGACGTGATTTGTTTCATTTTAGGCATAAAAGGGAGGGCAAACTATTTTCTTGTTTTCTTTATTCCATGTACTCTCTACATTCGCTCTGTAAAATATTTTTCTAGCTTTGGTTGATGCCCTTTTTCTGAACCATTCCGGGTATGCTATGCATCGAAGCTTTTATCGATGTAATTTATTTCTGCTCTATCTTGCAAGGGTCACACGTTCTCATTGCCCTAAGAAATAAACCTGTTAGAACCCCTATTTTATATCATGACTATGAAAAGAGAAGAAATGAATATATGAGTTTGTATGTGTGGGCTTTCTATATGTGCTGAATTCATCCTGTTTCTTTTCTTTCTATGAGTATGTCTAAAAAGGCGCAGTTTATTATTGTTACTTTTCTCTAAAGTGAACTGGATATTGTTATCAAACTTATTGAGCTCATCTAGAAAAGTTTCTATTTTATTTCCATCCCCTTGCAGAATAGCAAAATATCATCCACGTATCTCCACCATCCTTGCAGTTTTAAGTTAGGGACATTCACATTAGGAACTAGATTAGTTTCGAAATATTCCATATAGATGTTAGCGAGTATAGGTGATAATGAGGACCCCATAGCTACTCCATATTTCTGTTTGTAAACAATGTCCCTCAAACGTGAAATAAGTATCACTGACACACAATTTGATCAACTCAAGGAAGACGCCTATTTCGATGTTTGGATTGAAAATACCCCTCATTATGTTTAGTCTGTAGGAATTCAATACTTTATCTAAGGGGACATTGGGTGAATAATGCTACTACATCAAAACTAACCATGTGTCCCTTTATATTCGTTTTTCTTAACTTTGTCTATGAAATCTACTGAATGTTTAATATGGGATTCTGAAAAAATATACCTAAGTATATTCCTAGTTCTCCAGCTAACCACACAGCTAAGTTTTGTTAGGAGATTTCCTACTAGAAACAATAGGGCGTAGAGGGCAGCCCTCCTTGTGTATTTTGGGGCTGCCATATATATATGCAAGCTCAGGTAATTTACTTGAGAATAATTTAGTGCATAGACACATATAGAAAGCCCACACATACAAACTCATATATTCATTTCTTCTCTTTTCATAGTCATGATATAAAAATAGGGGTTCTAACAGGTTTATTTTTCTTAGGGCAATGAGAACGTGTGACCCTTGCAAGATAGAGCAAGAAACTAAATTACATCGATAAAAGCTTCGATGCATTAGCATACCGGAATGGTTCAGAAAAAGGGCACTCACCAAAGCTAGAAAAAATATTTTTTTACAGAGCGAATGTAGAGAGTATATGGAATAAAGAAAACAAGAAAATAGTTGCCCTCCCTTTTATGCCTAAAATGAAACAAATCACGTCAAAAATGAAAGAAAGTCAATATAAATTTGTATACCTTTGATAATACCTTAAAAAACAAAGTATGTAAAAATAAAATTGGAAGGAGAAGACAGTAATACAGATGATGTAGCGGGGGGTATACATAATCAATTGCAATAATTGTGGAGACAGATATGTGGGGGAATCAGGTAGGGGAATAAGGACTAGAGTCCAAGAACATAGAAGGGCAGTACAGCTTAACTCTCAGGGGAGTGCTATAGCTAGACATTGTTGGGAAAATGACCATAGGATGGATTTCAAAAAACAGTAGGCTT
Source organism: Macrobrachium nipponense (assembly GCF_015104395.2). Classification (NCBI taxonomy): domain Eukaryota; kingdom Metazoa; phylum Arthropoda; class Malacostraca; order Decapoda; family Palaemonidae; genus Macrobrachium; species Macrobrachium nipponense. Next base: position 388,794 of record NC_061104.1, read on the forward strand.
ATATACAAAAGCAACAAATTAGTCACAGGAGGGTAGTAGAAGGTGCGCTTATCAGAGAGATCAAAGTAATTGAAGGAAACAAAGGTTTTACCTCAGAAGATCCCATAAGCCGAGCTTTGATATTAAAAGAAGCTAAGATTGACCCTGCTGACTGGAGATTAGGTTTCCTGCCCAAAAACAGACTTACGTGACCACACCCTACCACAAGTGTGAATCCCATTGACCATCAGCTCAGGATCTCAGAGCGACAAGAGGGGATTGGCAACTCTCAAGAAAACCAGAACAGCCATCGCATAAATGACAGCACAACGAGAAGAAGTTCCAGAAGACTGCTGGGCCTTGACCCAGGCTAACATCCAACATCTCTTGAGAATGGGCCACAGAAGGGCCTGAAAGTACTCGAGTGTGGAGTAAAAAACTAAATGTAAATACTTAGAAGTAAACAAGTTACAAATTGAATTTGTGGGTGGGTTTCTTTTTCAATCTTCAGAAGAAAACTGAAAGAAGTTTTTGTTGGTCATCATGTACCCACAGCAACATTACAACAGAAGTACATTTCAACAACTGTATGAAGTCGCTGGAACCCAAGCTGTTCATTATGCAAGAAGATATGAAACACAACTTTACAAAGCCAAAGCCATGAAAAACAAGATCTGGTTTATAAGTGAATGTTTGAAGAACAAAGTGTGTCAAAAAACATATGGCAGGATTGGAAGAAGACCCTGGAGTGGAGAAGCATTCAGCAGTTTTTCAAGAAGGATACATCAAGGATCAGTTGCAAGAGCTTAGCTTGGAGGGAAGAAGAAAGAAGCTGCATTTGCTGGTGTAAGGAGTACACAAAACACACTTCAAGAGACCATAAGGGGTGAGTGGTACAAAAAAGTTGTTGGGCAGGTCAACAGTAGAGTAAACTTTGATACAAATCGTAACATGGTCAACATTAAAAATAAGTTTGAGAGTTTATTTAGTAATTCGGTTTGGATAAAAATTTAGGCAATATGGATAATATAAAGAATATCTCAAGTAGATTATTGACTAGGGATGAAACAGCAGCACTAGGGCTAGGATTAAATTTTTGTGCAGGGACTACAAACAATATTAACATAGAATTCAACAGCAAGATTGAACTACCTTAATGTTGAACATCACAATGATTTAGCTCCTTTTCTCAGAGGAGTGATGATAGGGAGTAATGAAAGCAACTTGGAGATATCTTGCCAAGGAGATTTAGTATCGCTCTGAAGGGATTAAAAAGCTACAAAGATATTAGAATTATGAAAGCTGACAAAGGGGGTAGTATTGTCATCATGAATAGCTCAGAATATAGGGTTAAAATGTACAGGCTACTAGATGATGAAACTACTTATGCTAAAATAGAGAATCCTCCAACAATCCAAAAGCTTCAGAATACCTTTAATCAGAATGTGAAAAAAATAATCGGTAGACTAGGTAATGGGAAGGACATGCTATGCACTAAATTATTCTCAAGTAAATTACCTGAGCTTGCATATATATATGGCAGCCCCAAAATACACAGGAGGGCTGCCCTCTACGCCTATTGTTTCTAGTAGGAAATCTCCTAACAAAAACTTAGCTGTGTGGTTAGCTGAAGAGCTAGGATCTACTTAGGTATATTTTCAGAATCCCATATTAAACATTCAGTAGATTTCATAGACAAAGTTAAGAAAAAGAATATAAGGGGACACATGGTTAGTTTTGATGTAGTAGCATTATTCACCAATGTCCCCTTAGATAAAGTATTAGAATTCCTACAGACTAAACCATAATGAGGGTATTTTCAATCCAAACATCGAAATAGGCGTCTTCCTTGAGTTGATCAAATTGTGTGTCAGTGATACTTATTTCACGTTTAGAGGGGGCATGTTTACAAACAGAAATATGGAGTAGCTATGGGTCCTCATTATCACCTATACTCGCTAACATCTATATGGTAATATTTCGAAACTAATCTCTAGTTCCTAATGTGAATGTCCCTAACTTAAAACTGCAAGGATGGTGGAGATACGTGGATGATATTTTTGCTATTCTGCAAGGGGATGGAAATAAAAATAGAAACTTTTCTAGATGAGCTCAATAAGTTTGATAACAATATCCAGTTCACTTTAGAGAAAGTAACAATAATAAAAACTGCCCTTTTTAGACATACTCATAGAAAGAAAAGAAACAGGATATGATTCAGCACATATAGAAAGCCCACACATACAAACTCATATATCATTTTTCTTTCTCTTTTCATAGTCATGATATAAAAATAGGGGTTCTAACAGGTTTATTTCTTAGGGCAATGAGAACGTGTGACCCTTGCAAGATAGAGCAAGAAATAATTACATCGATAAAAGCTTCGATGCATTAGCATACCCGGAATGGTTCAGAAAAAGGGCACTCACCAAAGCTAGAAAAATATTTACAGAGCGAATGTAGAGAGTACATGGAATAAAGAAAACAAGAAAATAGTTGCCCTCCTTTTATGCCTAAAATGAAACAAATCACGTCAAAAAATGAAAGAAAGTCAATATAAATTGTTATATACCTTTGATAATTACCTTAAAAAACAAAGTATGTAAAAATAAATTGGAAGGAGAAGACAGTAATACAGATGATGTAGCGGGGTATACATAATCAATTGCAATAATTGTGGAGACAGATATGTGGGGGAATCAGGTAGGGGAAGGGGAATAAGACTAGAGTCCAAGAACATAGAAGGGCAGTACAGCTTAACTCTCAGGGGAGTGCTATAGCTAGACATTGTTGGGAAAATGACCATAGGATGGATTTCAAAAACAGTAGGCTTATATACAAAAGCAACAAAATTAGTCACAGGAGGGTAGTAGAAGGTGCGCTTATCAGAGAGATCAAAGTAATTGAAGGAAAACAAAGGTTTTACCTCAGAAGATTCCCATAAGCCGAGCTTTGATATTAAAGAAGCTAAGATTGACCCTGCTGACCTGGAGATTTCGGTTTCCTGCCCAACATACTTACGGTGACCACACCCTTACCACAAGTGTGAATCCCATTGACCATCAGCTCAGGATATCAGAGCGACAAGAGGGGATTGGCAACTCTCAAGAAAAAAAAACCAGAACAGCCATCGCATAAATGACAGCACAACGAGAAGAAGTTCCAGAAGACTGCTGGGCCTTGACCCAGGCTAACATCCCAACATCTCTTGAGAATGGGCCACAGAAGGGCCTGAAAGTACTCGAGTGTGGTAAAACTAAATGTAAATACTTAGAAGTAAACAAGTTACAAATTGAATTTGTGGGTTTCTTTTTCAATTCTGTATTGATATTAGTTTGGTTTTAGTGTTGGTTAATGAGAATTCGTATTTCAGGTTTCACACTGAGACTTTACTTTGTCTTGAGAGTGATGTGTTAATCCTTTCTTTTTACAGGTTTCATGTTTTGTATAAAAAAAATGTATTCTATTGGAATAATTTTTTTTGTTTTTGGGGAGGAAGGTATAAGAAAAACTAGATTATTTTTTATTTGCCTTTTATGAATTTAGATCAGCCTTGATTTTCTAGGTTTAATTACTAGTTTTTAAGAATAATTTTGTGGCAGAATAGCCTTTGTTTTGTATGAGCATTTGCTTATTTTATTTTTGGAAATTTAAGTGTCCGTTGTCTGGTCATTTTAAGTGTTTAGCGTAAAGTGCTTAATTTAACGTTTCTCAGTGTGGTTAGGCGCCTCCTCCCCGTTTGTTTATATTACCGAACTATCGTTTAACGATTGTTTTTCTTTTTATGCGAGTGGTGGTTATGAACGTGTGGGTGATGTCTGGACGTTGGTGCTCGGACACAGTTCAGTTCGGGCTTGAGCACTCCCTTGATATCATACCTTGAGCAGCATACTTATTTGGACTTGGATGACGACTATTTGGCAGTTTATCTGGGACGACGATTCTTTGGATTACGCTTTGGATCCTCGCCTTGGTCTGTTGTCTGCAGGTTCTCTTGTCACCTGCGAATCGAGTGTCTCCTGCCTCGACCTGCGGCTCGTGTACTTCGAGTAGAGACTCGCAGGTGC
>NC_061104.1:400339-407616 GCF_015104395.2 Macrobrachium nipponense
TATATATATATATATATATATATATATATATACATATACACATACATATACATTCTCTTACAACACATATAATTATTTCCTTTATCAACTTCTCATTTTATTAAAGCATTTACATTATAATAATCTAAATATTCGTAACCATTGACAAACATTTTTTTTCAAAAAAAATTTCAAATTAATATATTGCAAAACTAACATACACAAATTGGAAAATAGAAATAGGGTGTTATTCCTTGTAAAAACAATTCTCAAACCCCACAGTACAATGAGAGCTTCATTTACCCCCCCCCCCACCCTTATTAAACCCCAACCTATTCCCTAACCCCTCCTACCTAACATCCACCCCACTTTCTAAAGATGGAGAAAAACTACCAACCTCACATTTCAATTAAATACAAAATAAAAACAAAATATGAAAATACTTTCCAACCCCACATTACAATTAGACCCACCGTCTTGAACCCCCAACCCTAACCCCACTCCAAGCCCCCCCCACCCCCCGCCTTATGGGTTCTAATCCGAGACTGATGAAGAGAGAATGCAAAATAAAATATATATAATAATTTCCAACTCCCCCACCTATACCCCCCCCCCCCCCCCAACCCCCCCCCCCCCCTCTACTCCAAACCTCTTTAGCTGATAGAGATAGGATACAAAATAATAATATGGAAAGAATATCCACTTTTTTTGTAACCAGTTTAAGCCCCGTATTTTAATAATCTCGGAAATGGGTCTCTGGAGAATTTTCGTGATACAAAACACCTTAAAAATGTACCTTTTTTTCAGTACTTTATTAAAACCGAGTTCAAACAAGGGTGTGAAAAAAAAAAAAAGGTTTTCCACCTGTTTACTTCCTTAATGAAAAGAAGGGATAAAAAAATATCTTGACAGAAAATTGTAATACGTTTTTTAATAAAATTCTTGGGATATTTTCTGTGGAAATTATTTTAATAGTTACTTCTCACTTGGTATATATACATTAGTGTATCTGTTCCTATATCCTTTGTAACGAAAGCAGTTAACAAGACCACATCCTGCTAATCCTGATAATGAATTCTGTGTTGCATTTCCGTTGATTTTTTCCAAACTCGTCCCGTCATTTTGCGCAAAAAATAATCGATTTTTTTTTTTGTTTTTTTTTCTACCTTTTAATTGATTGTTTATTTATTTTTCTTGGTTATGAATTATGTTGTTGATAGTTGAATTGTGAAATAAAATTGTAGTGATAGAATTTTGTTCATAATCTGCCTCCCTTTAACTGTCTGCCTGTCTATATATATATATATATATATATATATATATATATATATATATATATATATATATATATATATATATATATATATATATTATATATATATATACTATATATATACATACATATATATATATATATATATATACATATATAATATATATATATATATATGTGTGTGTGTGTGTGTGTGCGTATAAACGCTTACCTACATCATCATCGAAAACGGGGAAAATTCAATTCATTGAGACTCATTCGCTTCCAGAGGAAAGTAGCGCCGTTGCCAGTCCCTCTGCAACAGAGGAAAACAGACGCAAATGCATATTGTATGGGGGGCTGGCCTAGGAATATTGGGGTTCCATTATGCAATCGGAAATCCAATAGAAAAAAATCACCGTCTTTTCAAAATACATAAATTTTGCCTTCCCGCGTGATTCCTTTTTATCGAAGTTTCGCGCGTTTATCTGCAATCAATTTTGACTCGTTTCCGAAATAAATGCTGCAGACGTTGTTTGCAAGTGGCGTTTGAATGTCGGGTTGATCATTACAAGTTCTTGCGCGAGTTGGATTTTTTTTTCATTTTTTGCTCTATAGAGCTTAAGCATCGTTGCATATTTCTAATTTTGTAGAAGATAGATTGGTAGCTACTTCAGTTAAGTCTTTCTTGTGCTTTCTTTACACACACACATATTAGGGCTTGTGCCTTGTATGATAAGGCGCCCTATGAGGTAATGTTAGACTAGCGATAATCTTACGCTAAGTCGGTTGGTATTGCACTTCCATCTTCAATGGAGTGTCTGGGGGTTTGTGAGATCACTTACGAAGTCGGTATTATCTTGTTAGTTATTACGACGATGTGTTAAACTCATGGTTCGGTGAGGAGGTTCTTGTAGAAAACACGAAATATAAAAATATATGTATTCTTCTGAAGTTTTTACATGCTGAAGATCAGATATGATTGTACCAGTCTTCTAATAACGATAGCTTGATCGCTTCTGCCAATGATGATGGCTAATCCTATTCCTCTACATGATAAAGCTTAGGTAAAGAGGTACAGGTCTTCTAATGACGATAGCTAACTCTGTTCTGCCTGTCTACCATCTCTGTTACAAGTTATGAAAGAACAGACAGTAGTTCGAACATACAATCAAATGAGACACGCTACAGATCACGTAGGCCGTTTGAATATAGGTCGGGGTAGTTGTCTCAAGCAGGGAGCTTGGACTAATGTTTATAAACAATTGAATGACTACAGGTGACGGCATGTTATCTTAGCCTACCATACTTATTGTATACGTCATCTTTAGCGTCTCTAGTCTGATCACATCCTGCAAGCAATCTGGTTGACCTCTTTAGTTTAGACTTTTTATATATATGGACTAACATTCCATATTTTTATATGTAAACACTTACATCAGCTCGGTCAGCTACCAAAACCAACTACTGAATATTACTCAAACTTGACTTGCATTTGACTTATAGGAGTGTGATACAGACACTATGTGAATATATATATATATATAAGTAAATAAAAATTCATGGTGTACATGAATTGATTCAAGTAATAAATATAAAAACAATGATATTGGTAAATAATAGTGATCACGTGATATATAATGATACAGTTTTTCACTTCATCTTTTTTAAGATACTTATGCTACAGAAAAAATAATACTAAGGTACTCTGATAATTGCATAGAATGAAGATTAACATGATAAAAATCATATTTTAACTGATAAAAAATTTCATATATGAATTGATAAAATCATTAATGTTTATGCTTATTGATTCGTTGATTTTTATGCTAAATGTTATATATCTGATTCATTAATTCATATACTAACTCATAAATAACTGCAGATATTGGTAAGAAAAAAGGTAACAGATTGATTATAGGCTACCTGATTTGTTTATACATATGTATATGGATTCATATAATTATGATTAATATATGTGCACTTTAAATAGATCCTATTGCGTACACGCAAAGATATATTTAGATTCTGTTATTTATTGATCATTTATATAAGAGATTCCTATTGCGTACAAACAAAAAATATATTTCGATTCGTTAGGATACATGATACTTTATATATATAGGATACATGACCGAGGTTATACTACTTCACTTTCAACTAGCGTTCGAACAACTTTTCGTCCATTACACAGTTCCAGACAACCACCTATAGCCCAATGAAACGGCCTGTTTCACAGGGTTTAAAAACAAGGGGAAAATTTGCCTGGGCGGGTCCAACGTTCTATTTTGCGCTCATACTTATTCTCTGCATCCTAAGCTACACGATTACGTTCGCGATGAAGAAAAAACATCCCAGCACGAGTCCTTCGCCAGCCAAAGTAGAGTTGAATATCCTTCGGGTCGTAATTGTCGGAAGTATGTCCCTTTCGTAGTCGATTCCGACAGCCGCCGGAGCATTCCGCATGAAAACGAGATTAACGACGAGATACGGTGTTGGTCGAAGAAGTCCATGAAATTCCTTTACATTGTAGGCGGTTGTTACTTGACTGTAGTCGTCCGCTGCGACGAACGATTTTTTGAAGTTGCGATGTGAAACTCTCGTACTGCAGGATACTGTAACCAGGTTCCATTAATCAGCCTGCAAGTTAAATTATACTTGTCACAAGGGCAAAGTAAATTCAGGAAACACATCCAAATACGGGAGGGGAGAGAGCCATTTAGACCAGACTTAACCCACATGAATTCTCTGATATTTTGGAATTCAAAAGAATCCGCTGTACAAACTTTTTTATCCATGGCATTAACAATGAGTGAACCTATCCAGGTCTATGATGACTGTAAAAATATCCATAAATTATAACAATTAAACAGATATCAATACAAATCCCAAAGAAAATTCGATATTACTGGTAGTAAATTACTAGACAAAGAAGTGAAAACGGAGCTATTTGTAAGATTGCCAGGCAACATAAGAGTCAAAGAGAAGATTAATCATGATTCTGTATTTCTCTATGCTAACTGAAATTAAGTTGTGATAAAATCTGATCCTATGTGCCCTAACAAAAGTTTCATATTCAATTTTCTCGCGCGCATCCTCTGAGGTTAATTTTAAAAACTTTATTAATAGGTAGGAGGTGCAACGAAAAAAACCCACTATGTAACTAATTTCTAAATAAACTTTGGGTTTTTTCAAGAAAATGTGACATTTTCCCATGAATGTGATTTACCTGGATTGTAATAAGCTAATGTTGCAAGTAAATAAATCCATATCCATATCGTGATACTTCTAAATGTCTATGAGGTTCAGAAAAAATAAATTAATTCATTTTGATGTTATAGAAATTCTATTTCCTTATTTTGTTTATTAATTTTAAAATGATTGCAAGTTGCATTGCGCACACCGATAGACACCTGTACCTAATGTCTGCCTTGCCCATGAGAAGTTCGGGCTAAGCATTCCTTTCTCCAGTCAATCTGTTTTGCAAGCAGAGACGACACACAGATGAAGCTGTGTAAGCAGATTATTGAGGTTTAAAGGAACAAATGCTGATACGGCAATGATGACGTCGTCACTTGGCAGGAGAATGCTCTCAGCCAGCTAAGAGTTACGTTACTTGCTGTAATAAATACGACTTTAGGATAAATTTTTTGTTTTTAATACTCGACCCACATGAGAAGAATGTCTGAAAAAAAAACAGTACCAAAATTGAACAATATATTAGTTTCATGTTGGAAAACTGCATGATTATGTTAAATTAAATATTCCTTATTGAAACTAATGAAAAAGGTTTCCATACAAATTCTATATATATTAGCCTGTATAAGATTCATAATAGGATTATTCCATAGATAAACATTTTCACTTCTAGACTTCCTGACTTTAAAGTCTCTTTTATTTTATTTTATTTATTTATTTATTTATTATTATAATATTTTTTTTTTCATTGACTACGAATATAAATCACCGGGACAGACAAAATGTCAGTAGGTTTTGATATGTGTTTGAACTTTTAGCTTATTTGTCATTACTAAAGCGTTAAGTTAGAGTTCAAATCTTTACGCATATATATATTTGGATATTTAATTAACCTATGGTTACGTTTTGCTTATTGATTTTATCGTGATTCCTTTTTTATTATAATTTGTAACCCTTCCGCCACTTGTATCCATATTTATTTTATTTTTTTATATTTATTTATTTATTATATTTTTTATATATATTTGATAAATTAATGGTTGGCTTGAATATGTGGAAAAGTGTTTCTAGCGGCGTACCGTATAAGGCTACTTGCTGCATCAATTCTATAGATACAAGATATAAATGATAAAGGTATTTAAAACCGCGAGAACCGCTATAATCCAGTTCGGATCCAATATCACGAGTTGTAACTCGTAAGACATTGACACTTCCTATTTAATTATCAGTTATTCTACCAAACCGATTGACTCTGGGTGATAAAATATATTATTGGTTTTCTTAATGGAAAGGAATTCACACCACGTGTTATGGAGATTATTATTGATTTACACCACCCGAGTCAGATTATCATGTGTTGAATTCCATGTTTACTGATTTAGCACTCATAAATATTCCTAATGCACTCAATTGCGGTGTTTGTTTTTAGTGCTATTACTTCTATATAACGTGGCAAGGAACTATTAACACTAAGAAGTGTTTATTTGCTCTGTCAGACTCGTAACTTTGTTAATAATTCTACGTATATTCTTTCAAGGATTGATTTGGCACAGGATAGGCTCCTAAACTGACAGGTGTCTTAGTGTATCCCTTGTTTTCATGACACGTGTTACAATTAGTTATGTGCTTTTATATCTGTAAGCATCGTAGGCCAGTAAAATAGTGATTTGGCTTTCTGTGACATAGTAGAGAACCCTGGATGACGGAATGCAACCAGTTATGACGATTGGTATGAAAGAGATTATTACTACTACCTGGTCGTTAGTCATCTGCTGTGTTCTTCGGGTTTTCCTCGTCACGGACCTACATATAATATTACATTTGATTACATTATTCTGATACACATACTTTAAATATACTTTTGCTTTAGGGTTTCTGCTCGAAGGGTTTATTGTTTTTGCTTAGCCGCTGACCCTGTTTCCGTTTCGAAGTGTTTATTGTTTGGTGTTTATTGTTTTGCTTATCGCTGTTGACACTTGCTTTGTTCAGTTTGTAACAGTTCTGCGCTCCGACCCAGATATTCAATGCTCGCGATCTCTTGGGTTAAGGAATTTTCTTGTTTAGATACGGTTTTAACAATAGGCACGGATGTTTCTATATCTTTTAGTCTAATTAATGGTTCTTTGCAGTATGGTGCGGGATTGCGGGATAATGCGTCAGCTATGATAATTGCTTTCCCAGGTAGATATCTTATCATGGCTCCAAAGACCTGAATGATCATTTGTCACCGAGTTCCTTTTGGACGTGATTAAAGCCTTTGAAAAACTCGGTAAAGGACTCATGTTCAATAAGGACTTTATCAGGATAGCCATAGATTATGAACTTAAGATGTACTAGTGAGTTAAATATACCTAGCCCTTCCTTGCTTATTACTGCATATTTACTTTCAGAGGGCTTTAGTTTACGTGAATAAAAAGCTATAGGGAAGAACTGTTTATCATATTACTGAAGTAATATCCTCTTACCCTTGGTCTGAGGCGTCTGTTGCAATAAAAAAAAAATTCCTTATTTAAATCAGGGATTTTTAAGTTAGGTGAGCTGCATTATCCGCTTTTAAGATATCGAACGCCTGTTGATGCTTTTAGACCATAATAAACTACGCTCTTCTTCGTAAGATCTGTTAAAGGAGCTGTCATGATTGAAGAGTTACATATTTACATACGATTGTAATACCCACTACAGCGCAAAAGTGCTGTATCTCCCTTTTACGTTAATAGGTACCGGAAAGTTATGAATAGCCGACACCTTACCATGGACTACTTTAAGACCTTGACTAGACACATAAAACCTAGATAAACATGTTCGGTTTTAAAACTCACATTTAGATATTTTACTCTGAGATTATTTG
>NC_061104.1:413116-425616 GCF_015104395.2 Macrobrachium nipponense
TCCCAATATATGTAGATTGCTGTCCATCTCGATCTCTCCTCAATAGACCCTACCGTAGTCTTATCTGTTCATATTATCCATTCCACCAATATATTCCGGTGGGTGGTATTGGTCATCCTCCAGTCTCCTGAGAACAGAGAGCGGTCATAATGGACGCATTAATTTTGGCAGTAATTCAGAATTCAGATCTGGACCCAACGGTAACTGAGAATTCTTTAATAATTATAATTTAAATAGTTGTCATAGACTGACTTATAGTCATTTTTATTTACTGAAGTATTCAGGTCTGGACCAGGAAGTAATTTTGGCAGTAATTCAGAATTCAGATCTGGACCCAACGGTAACTGAAAATACTTTAATAATTGTAATTTAAACAGTTATCATTGACTGACTTATGGCCATATTATTTATTGAGGTATTCAGGCCTGGACCCGGAGGTCACTGAAATTTCTTTAATAGTTATCGTTGACTGACTAGCGGCCTTATTATTTATTGAAACAAAGAAAATAGGATTAATAATAATAATAATAATAATAATAATAATAATAAAATAATAATAATAATAATAATAATAATAATAATAATAATAATAATATGTTCGCCTATCCTTCGGTTTGCGACTAATATGATGATGATGATAATAATAATAATAATAATAATAATAATAATAATAATAATAATAATAATAATAATAATAATAATAATAATAATTGCAAAAGGGACAGAGCTATTACTTCTTTGTGTTTATGTAGCAATTTTATTCTCCTTCAGCGTAAGGCTCCTTCATAATATATAATAAAAATAGTAATTCTGAGGCGTATCCCTTCTTGGACAAATATTTTTTAAATCAATATCGTATATCCCTCGCGGCCCATTATTAAAAATCAGTTTAGGAGAAGGTACCTTCCTAACTCTACCGTAAGAGAATATTTCTACGCAACATTTCTTCTTAAAATATATTTTTTTTATAAAATATATCTTTTATCCCTAGGAAACCATTTTTAAAAATCAGTTCACTTACCCGACGACAAAATCCTTCTTGAGACTTAAGTAACCCTTTTAAGTTATCTGAAAAAAATATATATATATATATATATATATATATATATATATATATATATATATATATATATATATATATATAGCTGTTGTTTATGACTCTTAGCCTGGACCCCGAGACGAAGTTTCACTGATGAATGGGGAAAGTTTCGAAAGTTCTTGGTTCCTTTTTACAAAATTTGGAAAGGTGCATTTTCTAATGCTTTTTAATGATGAAAGTTGGTGTACGTATACTTTCAAGATATGTTTAGGAATTAGTTTTTTCTTAAACCTCAATGGATGGGTTTTTTAAATGACAAAAAGACTCATTTGTTTATAGTGGGATTTAAATATATTTGAAGGCAGGAATTAACGGTTTGGTGTATGCGGGAATTTGTTATATGAAGTCCAAATTTAATGGATTTCACTTTTATATACAGTGAAAAGTATCTTGTGCAAATGACTACAACATCCATTTTGGTAGTAAGTTTCTGTCTGTCTGTCTGTCTCTCTCTCTCTCTCTCTCTCTCTCTCTCTCTCTCTCTCTCTCTCTCTCTATATATATATATATATATATATATATAATATATATATATATATACGTGTGTGTATATATAGCATATATATATATACATATATATATATATATATATATATATATATATATATATATATATATATATATATATATATATATATATATATAAATATATATATATCTAATAAAAGGAGCCCATAAAAACACCAAAATGTAGAGAGAAAAGTACTATATTTCAGAGACTGCTGTCTCTCTCTTCAGGTATATGAATGAGAAAAGTTTACAGAAAGGGTGGTAATTATACCAAGAGATCCGTCCACAAGTAAGCCAATTTAGGTCACCCCCGCTGATAATCTTCCTTTAATTTTCTTAAGCGTTGGTTGAATGAAAACTTGGTCGACGACATCTGAGACCCACGCGCCTTTTGAGATGTTCATTACCTGCTTCTCTTTTATTAAGGCCGATTCCATCATTTGACTCTTGTACCGGCAGTTGCTGCTATAAATTACACGTGACAAATTCCAATTTATTCTATGGTTATGTTCATTTATATGGTTGAAAATAGCCGAGTTCTGTTGTCCATACCTAACTGACCGTTTGTGTTGTATTAATCTCTGGGGAAGTGATTTACTTTCTTTCGGCTGTCGGGGACTGACAGCGAAGAGCTGAATTATAGTGAATGAATCAGAGCTCCCGATGTAGCGTAAGGCTGGACGAGCGGTCGGTCATTCCATTTTCCAGAGTTGCTTTTCGGTTTCCAGTTTGTTTAGCTGTGTTAAAAAAATATATTGTAGCCTTTCATTCGTCATTGCACATCGTTTTACGAAAGTTTAATAACGTTGCAATAAGTATTCTATTAGATATTTTTTTATTACGAAAGCTTATAAATGTTGCAATAAGTATTTTCTTAGAGATACATGTATTTTTTAAATTTTACTTTACTCTTTCATATAAAGTAAGCTTCAGGTTAAATTAGTTCATCATATTTCATTTTTAATTTTATTTTAATTTTTCTTTCCTGATTCATATTTAAATACAATATGTGTGTATATATATATATATATATATATATATATATATATATATATATATATATATATATATAGATATAGATATATATATATATATATATATATATATATATAATATATCATATATCTATATAAAATATATATATATATATATATATTTATATATATATATATATATATATATATATAGATATAGATTATATATATATATATAATATATAATATATATATCATATATCTATATCTATATATATATATATATATATATATATTATATAAATAATACACACACATATATATACAGTTACAATTATACACCGTATAATAAGATTACACAATTGCGGAAGGAAGTAGAAAGTTGTGTATAAAAAAAATCTGTTAGTGGGTATTTAAAAGCAAAGATATTGTTTTTACACAGCTTTTAACATAATTTCACTATCGCGAAATTTTGAAAAAGATGCGTAATCGTGAGTAAGAGGATTCTATCTTTTTTTTTTTATGACACTTTAAACTTCATTTCACAACTGTAAAATTTAAAACACGTGAAATATTAATTTAAAAGCCAATCTGATTTTTTACACAACTTTCTACTTTCTTCCACAACTGTTAATCTTATAATACGGATTTAATGGTAATTAAAGGCTAAGTTAGCTTTTACACAATTTTCAAATTCCTTTCACAATTGTACAATTTCGTAATATGATTTGTAATTAAAAGGCTGATTTATCTTTTCACAACTTCCTACTTACTTTCACAATTTTACATTTCCATAATATGAGGTGCAATAATACCAAAAAGGTCAAATTAATTTTACACAACTTTTAATCCCTTTCACAACTGTATAATTACATAACACGATGTGCAATAGTGATTAAAAGGCTAAGATATCTCTTACACAATTTTCAGCCTCCTTTTACAACTAAGTAAATGACTAATAAGGTGTCTAATAGTAACTGAACACCAGTTTACCCTTTTACACAACTTTTAACTACCTTTCAGAACATTCGTGTTCCACCTCGCCCGACACCTGAGAAGAGATGTCACGTAGTAATTCACAATCTGCGCTCATCGGTGACGCTAGACGCCATAGTGGAGAGTGTCAAGTTTCTCACTGGCTCTGACCCACACATCTCTCACGAACTCCCATGCAGGATTAAACATAAAGTGGCTTACAGGATTACCTGCCTATTTCAACACCTCGACGTTCTTAAAGGCGAGAATTTCGGTCCTAATATATTAGTTTAAAGATATAACCTAATCCGGGATCATCCATCTTCAGGGGAACTTACTGACACTCCAACCAGGGTCATTTCCACCGCAAGTGCCAGTCAACCCCTCACGGCGAGTGACTGCCTACTCCCCCTGGCTAACCCCCCATCCACCCAAATGATCAGTGCATTCATCTCCCATCTTTGTGAGTAGCCATGGATACATTAAACATAATCTCTTGGAATATCTTTGGCCTCAAGCGGAACATTCCTCTCCTAAACATGTTCTGCAAAAACTTCAAAGGCATCATTGCATTGCAAGAAGCGCTCCTCTGGCCACATGACCTTGCCATCTGCGATTCAATTCATGAAGACTTCAGAACCTTCTCGACTTCATCGATGCAAGTTACAGATCAAATCATAGCCGGTCGCCCGAAAGGGGTTCTTTCTTTCCTGTGTCAAATCGTTAGACAATATGATAAAGGTGATGACCTACAGGAGTGACAGATTGATGGGGCTTCAAGTGACAGTAGGGAACTCTAAAATCCTAATTATCAATGTTTATATGCTATGGGAAAATAACAACAATTTTGATCATTACTGCATGATCCTAGGGGAGTTACACAGTATTAATCGGGGACCTTAATTCTCACCCCACAAAATCATGCTCTCCAAATTAGCGATGTAATACTCCTCCCTCCCTCCTCCTATTCATATGTACATAATAGAGCGGATGCTATTACAACCTCCTGGCTGGACCACTGCATCACATCTCCACAACTTCATGATTCTATTATGACCTTCAATATTCACTATGATCTTGTAACGGGCTACGATCACATCCCATTACAGGTGTCATTCAGTACCTACCGTGAACCCACTAACTGTTCGCCCACCAGCAGTAAACTGGAATTTTAAAAACTAACAGAAAACCAGATACTTTAGGGCGACCACGGAAACCAGGTTGCGGTCAATAGTTCAACCGGCAGAAGCCTTACTTTGTGCTAACACAAATTGTAGAAATGACCACCACAGGAGGGACCTGAATGAATTCTATTCGAACATAATCTCCACTATGCTTGCTTCGGGTAGGACTGCCTACAGATTTCGTCAAGGTAATTCTCGTAATTTACCTGGATGGAATGACTTGGTTAAAGATCTGTATACATACTCACGAGAAATGTGTTTACTGTGGAGGCAAAATGGTAGCCCCAGGGAAGGGCACACTGCATTACTAATGAGACAGGCGAGAGCGCAGTTCAAACTTGCTCTTAAGCACTGCAGGTTAAATGAAAAACAACTAAGAGCCGATGCAATGTCTAGAAACTTAAAATCTGGTGATTATCCTCGTCTTTGGAAAGATATCCAGTCCTTAAATCCCAAAACTAAAAAGCTATCACAGAGAGTAGGGGAAGCAGTCGGAGACGAAGCTATCGCAAGTATGTGGGGTGATCACTTCAACAATATCCTGAATTGCATAAATGATCAAGATTCCCAAAGTGATGTAGATAACCTCCTTACTGACAACATTCAATTTCATTTTGCAGACCGTATTACGTCAGGTAACATCAGCGATGCCATAAACAGCCTACCTAATAATAAATCCCCCGGCTGTGATGGTCTTCCTGCAGAGGCCTTCAAATTCTGCCATCCGATAATTTACATTTTGCTAGCTGCCCTATTCAATGCGTGCATAATTCACCGGTTTCTTCCAGACTCCCTGCTCTTAGTCCATTTGATACCATTAATCAAAAACATGCTAAAGGATGCAGCTGACCCTGGCAACTACCGGCCGATTGCAATCACAACGATCGCATCGAAGATACTTGTGTCTGTTCTTCTAGTGAAACTACTCCCCTTTCTACACACCACTGACAACCAGCTCGGGTTTAAAGCAAACCACTCAACTGACACCTGCATCTACATACTGAAAGAATTGCTGAATTACTACCTATCATCAGCCTCTCCTGTTTTCCTTTGTTTTGTAGATGTGAGAAATGCATTTGACAGAGTAAACTACCTGAAGCTCTTCCTGAAGCTGCATAAAAGGGGCACACCCCTGTATCTAATTGGCATTTTGCATTGCTGGTTCTCCACACAGCAATTCTGTGTCAAATGGGGTAACGTATTATCTTACACCATCGGCTCCCTAAACGGGCTTCGGCAAGGGGGCATTCTCTCTCCATACCTGTTTAATACGTACACAGATGCCTTGAATGTCAACCTGAACTCACTCCCAATGGGATGCACCGTCAATGAAACAACTATAAACAACCTCTGTTACGCCGACGATATGGTTCTGATTTCCCCATCAGTGCAAGGTCTTCAACGACTCATCGACACTTGCCGCCAATATGCAGAGGAATATGATATAATCTACAACGAAACCAAGACCCAGTGCATGTCGCTGCTCCCGAGATCGCTTAAGCATATTGCAGAACCACAAATTTTCCTCGGAAGCCATCGGCTGGAATTTGTGCACGAATTTCCGTATTTGGGTCACATTATCACTGACGACCTAAAAGATACGGCAGACATTGAACAGAGGCGTCGTAAACTATGTGCAACCGGCAACATGATTGCAAGGAGGTTTGCCTTCTGTCACCGAGACGTGAAACTGCTGCTCTTCCGCTCGCACTGCTACAGTATCTATGGGTGTTCCCTCTGGACGAACTATACCCGAGAGACCACATGAGACGCATCACTGTTGTGCACAATGACATTCTGAGACGCCTCACAAACACTCCACGCTACCACTCCGCCACACAGAATTTCATAGAAAACGCCTGGACAATTTAAAAATCATTGTTAAGCGAACAATGTCCAGTCTGGTAACCCGAGTGAGAAACAGCAGCAACTCGCTCATACAAAGCATCCTAAGGAATGAAGCAAGAAGATCTAAATTGTGGGAAAGATGGGAAAATGAGGTCTTTGTCCCCTAAAGGACTTAATCGCTGTATTGGCAATATGTCATCTGCAGTTTTTGTCATTATTACATTTATTGCTGTTATTTTAATTTTTCTTTATTACTGTGATTACTATCAAGTTAAAGTTTTTTTTTTTTACATTCAATTTTTGTATTTAGCCCTCTGGACCTGACTACTGTAACCACCTAAGGTCTCTAGTTGAAATTTAAGTTATATAATTTGTGCACTAACTGTTATTGCTCTCAATGCATATTTTTTTTCTCACCAATATTATTACTGCTATTACCAGCATTATGATTACTAGCTTTTATGCTACCTCAGCTATTTTGTGGATAAGTGCCGATAATTAATTTTCTTTTTCTTTTTTATCATGTCTCATGTATCTAGATTGTGTATGTTATTGTCTGTATTTTGTATATTCAATGTATATGGCCCTGGGCTGAAATAAAGCATATTATTATTTATTAGTTTATTATTATTATTATTATTATTATTATTATTATTATTATCATTATTAATAATAATAATTGCGTACTCTAATAACACGACGGGAACTAATAACTCAAATTCTAATCTAAATTTGAACACAGAAAAACAAGAAAATAATCGAAGGGTATTTCCACGTGTACAGTAAGCCTTAATTATATGCGGAATGATCAGGATTAAATTCTTTCTCTCATCCTATCTTAATTGAAAACGAATTCATTATCGCGAGATATTCCTACTTTTCATGACGGGGACGGGGTGGGGAGATAGGGGGTGGGGGTAATAAAATATATAAAATAATTTAGTGAACAGGAGATAGCAAAGAAGAGAGAGAGATGTTATGAGAAGTGTAATCAAAATTGGATTCGGAAATAATTGTAATAATTTAAGAAGGCTTCAGGTAATATTTTCAAGGTTCAGTCGATAAGTAATTACGCACACATTAAATAGATTATAATATATATTATACATTATTCTATATATATATATATATATATATATATATATATATATATATATATATATATTCTTCACACAGTTACCTTTACCTAACATGTAATAATAAAAGCTCTGCTTACTAACAATTATTTTATAACCTTAATATAAAATTCAAATTAGTTTTTATTCTTTATTGGTTTTCAATCATTTTATTTCAGTACAAAAATGACATATCTGAATTACATTTTAGAGAAAAATACGTTCATCACAGGACGAATTGGAGGCATAACAAAACCATAATAAACGGGAATAAATGACAAAAAAATCAGATATTATTATCAAACTTGATAGCATATGTCAGTTTTAATAACCTTTTTAATCTGCGTCATACATTACCGTTAGAGAGAAAATCCCACTTCATTCACTGTAAATTACGACCATCAGAGTAAATACAGCCTCTAAATTTGCTCTCTTTTATCTGATATATATAGGCTATTTCGCAACATGAAAAAATCGTATAATATTTGACTTCGTTGACAAATGTTTATACTGGATAACTGCCGTGTTCAAAGCGGTAAGTAATCTATGAAAAAATGCCCGATACATAGTACATCCATACATACATACATACCTACATACATACGCATAAAAGGGACCTGTTACAATTATTCATTGGTCGCAACAAATTACTGGAATATTTAACAATTCTCGTTATAAAAATTATCAGTGAGGAAACAGACACATACACACACTCTTAATGTATGTATGTATGTATGTATAAGGGGACTTATATAATCACTATTTGTTGATTACATCACAAACTGTCGGAATGTTTAACAATCCTTGTTACAAAATTTATCAATAAGCACATACTCATATACACTCTCATAATGTATGTATGTATGTATGTATGTATGAGTGTATGTATACACACACAATCATACACATACAATAGTGCCCAGAACAGAACAATAAATTTGGGATAAACACTGCATTTCTACAACCAACCATGCTCTCTCTCTCTCTCTCTCTCTCCTGTAATATCCCTGATTGCAAAAGGTCTGCCTGGCTTTCCCCTCCCAGCCAGAAATTCAATTGCCCTCCTCTTTGAAATTAATATTTAAAAAAAATAAAACAAGAGAGAGGGAGTTCGAACCGCATCTATACAATCAGAGATAAAAAGACCTGTATTTGCTGGCCATTTTTCTCCTTAACCCTTCGATGGAATAATTAATATATCACTGCATCCCTGGACGAGTCATTGTGGGTCTCAGCTCGTAAGTTAGACGTCGGATCAAATGTCACGACAGTGGTGTTCGGGGTTTTGTAATTGGAATTGCAGGCAGGAAGAACATTAACATTTATTCCCCAGTATCGATAATAAGCAGCCCTCGTGACGTACTGTGAACTGGGGCGCTACTTTGTGTGACATTGGAAAGCGATAGCTGTGACCATAATTTCATGGAACTGTGGGAGGGCCAGTTCTGAAACAGCAGTGTCCCAAATCATTATTTGCAGATGTCCTTGAATAATTCACCTTGTATTTTAATGATGCATTTATATTTTCATCTATTTTTTTATTACTTAATCAGCTCATCTTTTTTTGATACGATTTCTTCTCTCTCCATTTCATATCACCTTCTGTAATATGTCTTAGGTGAACACCATTATCTTAGAAAGCTTGAAATTAAACTCAATGGTTTCTGTAGGCTTGTTCCATAAGAGTAGGAGTTTGTCATCTGAATATAATAATAATAATAAGAATAAGAAATAATAATTATAATAAAATAATAATTGAAATAATAATAATAATAATAATAATAATAATAATTTAAAAAAGAAACCCACAAAATCATTGTGTAACTTGTTTACTTCTAAGTATTTACATTTAATTTTACTTAGAAGTAAACAAGTTACTCTGTGATTTTGTGGGTTTCTTTTAAATCTTCAGAAGAAAACTGAAAGAAGTTTTTGTTTAGTTTAATATAATAATAAAATAATAATAATAATAATAATAATAATAATAATAATAATAATAATAATAATAATAATAATAATAATAATAATAAATAAATAATGATAATGATAATAATAATAATAATAATAAAGGACTACAGGAATCCCTAGACAGTCTTAAAACTGTGGAAACAAATAATCTCACACGGATCTGGGATGCGATCAAAGGAGTGCAGGGATCGATTGACAATTGCACAGATAGCCACCAGACTCCTATAAATGCGGCATCCAGTTTTTCCTCGCCTCCCAGCAACACGGAAGTGCCCCCTTCACCTGTAGGCCGTTCCGAGGTGACTGTTGGTCTCCCAACCTCCCCTCCCTCCCCAGTGCCTCCGGTGGAAGATAGACCTCCGGTGATGATTAACAGCCCTCGTGATCCTCCCCACCCTATCTCTCCCCCCCAACCCCCCATCGTAGATGCAGATGAGAGTGATCTTGAGGGGTCTGGCGGCTGGCAGATACAAACAAGCAGAAAGAAGAGAAGAACCTCTCGTTTGGCCGCTGGACCGGAGCCCAACATTCGGTTTTCACCTCGCTCGACACCTGAGAAGAGATGTCACGTAGCAATCCACAATCTGCGCTCATCGGTGACGCTAGACGCCATAGTGGAGAGAGTCAAGTTTCTCACTGGCTCTGACCCACTTATCTCTCACGAACTCCCATGCAGAAGTAGACATAAAGTGGCTTACAGGATTACCTGCCTATTTCAACACCTCGACATTCTTAAAGGCGAGAATTTCGGTCCTAATATATTAGTTTAAGGATATAACCTAATCCGGGACCAACCATCCCCAAGGGAACTTACTGACACTCCAACCAGGGTCATTTCCACCGCAAGTGCCAGCCAACCGCCCATGGCGAGTGACTGCCCACTCCCCCTAGCTAACTCCCCATCCACCCAAATGATCAGCGCATTCATCTCCCATCTTCGTTAGTAGCCATGGATACATTAAACATAATCTCTTGGAATATTTTTGGCCTCAAGCGGAACATTCCTCTCCTAAACATGTTCTGCAAAAATTTCAACGGCATCATTGCATTGCAAGAAACGCTCCTCTGGCCACATGACCTTGTCATCTGCGATTCAATTCATGAAGACTTCAGAACCTTCTCGACCTCATCGATGCAAGTTACAGATCAAATCATAGCCGGTCGCCCGAAAGAGGGACTTTCTTTCCTATGGCACAAATCGTTAGACAATATGATAAAGGTGATGACCTACAGGAGTGACAGATTGCTGGGGCTTCAAGTGACAGTTAGTAACTCTAAAATCCTAATAATTAATGTTTATATGCCATGGGAAAATAACAATAATTTTGATCATTACTGCATGATCCTAGGGGAGCTACACAGTATTATTCAAGATTCTCCTGCTGATCATATTTGTATAATAGGGGACCTTAATTCTCACCCCACAAAACAATTTTTTAATGAACTTACTCGCTTCCGTCAAAATCATGCTCTCCAAATTAGTGATGTAATGCTCCTCCCTCCCTCCTCCTACTCATATGTACATAACAGAGCGGACGTAATTAAAACCTCCTGGCTGGACCACTGCATCACATCTCCACAACTTCACGATTCTATTATGACCTGCAATATTCGCTACGATCTTGCAACGGGCTACGATCACATCCATTACAGGTGTATTCAGTACCCATCCCTCCCTACCGTGAACCCACTAACTGACCGCCCACTAGCGGTTAACTGGGAGTTTATAAACCAACAGAAAACCAGACACTTTAGGGCAACCACGGAAACCAGGTTGCGGTCAATAGTCCAACCGGCTGACGCCTTACTTTGTACCAACACAAAATGTAGAAATGACCACCACAGGAGGGATCTGAATAAATTTTATTCGAACATAATCTCCGCTATGCTTGCTTCGGGCAGGACTGCCTATAGATTTCGTCAAGGTAATTCTCGCAATATACCTGGTTGGAATGACTTGGTTAAAGATCTGTATACATAACTCACGAGAAATGTTTTTTTACTGTGGAGGCAAAAAGAAAATGGTAGCCCGAGGGGATGGACACAGTGCATTACTAATGAGGCAGGCGAGAGCGCAATTCAAACTTGCTCTTAAGCACTGCAGGTTAAATGAAAAACAACTAAGAGCCGATGCAATGTCTAGAAACTTAGAATCTGGTGATTACCCTCGTCTTTGGAAAGATATCCAGTCCTTGAATCCCAAAATTAAAAAGCTATCACAGAGAGTAGGGGAAGCAGTCGGAGACGAAGCTATCGCAAGTATGTGGGGCGATCACTTCAACAATATCCTGAATTGCATAAATGATCAAGCTTCCCGGAGGGATGTAGATAACCTCCTTAATGATAACATTCAATTTCATTTTGCAGATCGTATTACGCCAGGTAACATCAGCGATGCCATAAACAGCATACCTAATAATAAATCGCCCGGCTGTGATGGTCTTCCCGCAGAAGCTTTCAAACTCTGCCATCCGATAATTTACATTTTGCTAGCTGCCCTATTCAATGCGTGCATAATTCACCAGTTTCTTCCAGACTCCCTACTCTTAGTTCACTTGATACCATTAATCAAAAACAAGCTAAAGGATGCATCTGACCCTGGCAACTACCGGCCAATTGCAATCACAACGATCGCATCGAAGATACTTGAGTCGGTTCTTCTTGTGAGACTTCTCCCCTTTCTGCACACCACTGACAACCAGTTCGGATTTAAAGCAAACCACTCAACCGACACCTGCATCTACATACTGAAAGAATTGCTGATCTACTACCTATCATCAGCCTCTCCTGTTTTCCTATGTTTTGTAGATATGAGAAAAGCATTTGA
>NC_061104.1:430616-438116 GCF_015104395.2 Macrobrachium nipponense
CAGATTCCCTCTATATATTTCTAACCACATTTACTCTGCTGAAAACCAATATTCTTTCTTTCCTTTTATTTCTTAACTTTAGTCACATACACACACAGTATGTATGTATAAGAAGGACTTACTATAAGATCATTATTTGTTGATTGCATTACAAACTGTTGGAATGTTTAACAATCCTTGTTACAAAATTTATCAATAAGCACGTACGCTTACACTCTTATATTGCATGTATGTATGTATGTATGTATGTATGCATGTATACACACGAACATACACATACACATAATAGTGACCAGAACAGAACAATAAATTTGAGACAAACACTGCATTTCTACAACCAACTATGCTCATGCTCGCTCTCTCTCTCTCTCTCTCCTACACACACAGTTCGGTCACAAGACAGCTGCTTTATTAATTCTGAAAACAGCAAGCAAACACAAGGGTATTAGTGGATCCTATCCTCTTAACAAGATACACGCGCTTGTGTAAATTCCACATCTCTATAAAATTACGTTCAAATCCTTCTTCATCTTCTTCGACTTCTACTTCTTCTTCTTCTTCTATCTCTAATGGTTGACCGAAACACCCAGGCAGCGAGCGGTAATGAAATATTCATCCCATCAGGGATTGGGCCTCCACGCTCGGTGTTTACACGGTCGAAGCAGAGAGCCGAATTATACAGGCTGTTACGTTACAGGCTGTTACGTAGCACTTTCATTTCGGTGGAATTGTCTTCGTGTTTGGGTTATGCTTCTATATTTGCGGATCGTTGCTCGTAATGAAGTAGGAATTTATTCAAGTTAATTTTCGCTTTTTTTTTTCTTTGGCAGTTGTTTGTGTGATTGATTGTGTATTGGCATTAATGCTTGTTAAGTGGGAGGTTATTGAAGTTACTTTTTTTGTAAGTTATAAGTGCAATTATTATTATTATTTTTATTATTATTATATATAAGTAGTAATGTAATTGATTATGTATTGTCATTAATGCTTTCGATTAAGTGGGGGTTGACTGAAGTAACTTTGTTTTTTTTGTAAGTTATAAGTGCAATTATTTTTTTTTTTTTTTTTTGCTCTATCACAGTCCTCCATTCGACTGGGTGGTATTTATAGTGTGGGGTTCCGGGTTGCATCCTGCCTCCTTAGGAGTCCATCACTTTTCTTACTATGTGTGCCGTTTCTAGGATCACACTCTTCTGCATGAGTCCTGGAGCTACTTCAGCCTCTAGTTTTTCTAGATTCCTTTTCAGGGTATCTTGGGATCGTGCCTAGTGTTCCTATGATTATGGGTACGATTTCCACTGGCATATCCCATATCCATCCTTATATTTTCTATTTTCAGATCTTGATACTTATCCATTTTTTCCCTCTCTTTCTCTTCAACTCTGGTGTCCCATGGTATTGCGACATCAATGAGTGATACTTTCTTCTTGACTTTGTCAATCAACGTCACGTCTGGTCTGTTTTGCACGTATCACCCTATCCGTTCTGATACCATAGTCCCAGAGGATCTTTGCGTGATCGTTTTCTATCACTCCTTCAGGTTGGTGCTCGTACCACTTATTACTGCAAGTAGCTGATGTTTCTTGCACAGGCTCCAGTGGAGGTCTTTTGCCACTGAATCATGCCTCTTTTTGTACTGGTTCTGTGCAAGTGCCGGGCATTCACTTGCTATGTGGTTTATGGTTTCATTTTTTTGTATTGCACTTCCTACATATGGGAGAGATGTTATTTCCGTCTATCATACTTTGAACATATTGGTTCTTAGGGCCTGATCTTGTGCCGCTGTTATCATTCCTTCAGTTTCCTTCTTTAGCTCTCCCCTCTGTAGCCATTGCCAATTGTCATCGCTGGCTAGTTCTTTAGTCTGTCTAATGTATTGTCCGTGCATTGGTTTGTTTTGCCAGTCCTCTGTTCTTTCTGTCTTTCTCCTGTCTCTGTATATTTCTGGGTCTTCGTCTACTTTTATTAGTCCTTCTTCCCATGCACTCTTTAGCCACTCGTCTTCACTGGTTTTCAGATATTGCCCCAGTGCTCTGTTTTCGATGTTGACGCAGTCCTCTATACTTAGTAGCCTCTCCCTCCTTCCTTTCGTGTTATGTATAGTCTGTCCGTATTTGCTCTTGGATGTAGTGCTTTGTGTATTGTCATTTGCTTTCCTGGTTTTCTGATCTATGCTGCGGAGTTCTGCCTTCGTCCATTCCACTATTTCCTGCGCTGTATCTGATTACTGGCACTGCCCATGTGTTTATGGCTTTTATCATATTTCCCTCGTTGAGTTTTGACTTGAGTATCGCCTTGAGTCTCTGCATATATTCTTTCCTGATCGTGTCCTTCATCTCTTGGTGTTTTATATCTCCTCCTTCCATTATTCCCAGGTATTTGTATCCTGTCTCATCTATGTGTTTGATGTTGCTCCCATCTGTAGCTTTATCCCTTCAGTTCTCGTTACTTTGCCTTTTTGTATGTTGACTAAGGCGCATTTTTCTATTCCAAACTCCATCCTGGTGTCCCCAGATACAATCCTTACAGTCTGGATTAGGGTAATCTATGTCCTTGATGCTCTTACCATACAGCTTGATGTCGTCCATGAACATCAGATGGTTGATTTTGTTGCCTCTTTTCTTGAGTTGGTACCCGGCATCCATCTTCTGTAGTACTTTTGTCATGGGAATCATGGCTACTACGAAGAGTAGTGGGGACAGTGAGTCGCCCTGGAAGATCCCTCTCCCTGATATTTAACCTCTGCTAGTCTTATTCCAGAGCTTGTAAGTATTGGGTATTTCCCAGTTGCGCATTGTATTTTTGATGGAAGCTGATGGAGTTTTCCTCTGCCCATATATTTTCAGGCATTCTATTAGCCATGTGTGGTATCATGTCGAAGGCTTTCTTATAGTCTATCCATGCCATGCTTAGGTTGGTTTTTCCTTCTCCTACTGTTCTTCATTACCATTTTGTCTATCAGGAGCTGGTCTTTTGTGCCCCTACACTTCCTTCTGCAGCCTTTCTGTTGGTGGGGGATGGTGTTTGTCTCCTCTAGGTAGTTGTATAGCCTTTTCACTGATGATACCTGTTAGTAACTTCCACATTATTGGTAGGCAGGTGATAGGCCTGTAGTTACTGGCTATATTTCCCTTACTCTTGTCTTTTTGTACTAAGGATGTTCTTCCTGTGGTCATCCATTTGGGTGCTTGGTGATTTGAGATACAATGCTGCAATTATTATTATTATTATTATTATTATCATTATTATTATTATTATTATTATTATTATTATTATTATTATTATTATTATTATTATTATTATTAATTAATTAATAGTAAGTATTAGACCATCTTGTAATCTGTTAACTTTCACCAATATTCGCGATGGTATATTTGAACTTTCACACACTTAGCCTCCTCAAAATCATAAGTAGAGTAATAACCTCTTAAAACAAATACTTATGGATAATATTCACTCGAGACTGGTGTATATTTTATAACCTATCAACTTTCACTAACTAACACACGCGAATGTATATTTTACCTTTCATACACACTGCCTCCTCAAAATTATAAGTAGAAAAATAACCTCATAAGACCAATACATATTAATATTCATTCGAGCCAGGTGTATATTTGTAACCTATCAAATATACACTGCCTCCACAAAATTATAAGCAGAAAAATCACCTCATAAAACATATACTTATTAACATTCATTCGAGACAGGTGTATATTTTTAACCTATTAAATATACGCGCGAGTGAATATTTACCTTTCATACCTTAGCCTCCTCAAAATTATGAGCAGAAAAATAACCTGATGAAACGAATACTTAGTAATATTCACTAGCCTCCTCACGCGGCTAAAGCCAATAGCGCGGTTTATCAAGTTGCAGTATTTTATACACAGCGCCAGGGATCTATTTGGAATAAAATTAATGATATTGAAAGGGATTACCGTGCCCCACCGAACAAATCTCCCTGAATTATGAGTTGTTTAACCCCCATTTTGTTCAGGGGGGAGGGGGAAGAATTTAGATACTGAATATTAATAGGTCGAAATTTATTAGGCACCGTGTTTTTGGAGAAAAACCGCCAAAAAAGATTCATGAAACTTGTAAATCTCTGCGCGCGAGTTTTATATTCTGAGGCTGCTGCCTGGTAAAACGGGTGTTTATATTGTGTTTTAGGTATAAATAGATGCAACTATATATATTTTCAAATTAAAGCTCTTATTTAATCGATGTTTATTTGAATGACCTTGACCTAATTAAATTTCAGGCAAAGTGGTTAGAATCTATTACTTTTATTATTTCATTTATAATCGCTTATTCACCTTTAATCAATTAATACTTCAGGGAAGTAGTTAGATTCTGTTTTATATCTTTATTATTAGGTATTAATTTATTATTATTATTATTATTAATTATTATTATTATTATTATTATTATTATTATTATTATTATTATCATTTATCTTTTAATCGCTTATTCTTATTCTGAGTAAACTTTTCTTCCTTTTATCTATTACTAGCTGACCAACGAGGCGGTGCCCGGGAAAACTCTGAATGACAGTCGATCATTTACCTTAGAAAGGAAGTAATGTATGGTGTAATTTTGATTAAAAGTTTTATTTTATCTTTTTTTTTTTTTGAAAGTAATGAAATCTAGACAAAATTATTAATCACAGGAAAGAAAAGCATTTTCTTTTTCTGTGTGTGGCTGGAATTCCACTATTTTAAGTACAGCAATATCATACAAGCGAAGTAATAATTTTAAGTACAGCAATATCATACAAGCGGAGTAATATTATATATATTTTTTGCAGATACTCATAAAAAGTTGAATGCTAAAAAATGGAAAAGAAGTATTATCTTTTCCAAATTAACTCACTATTTCAAGTACAGCAATACTATACAAGCGAAGTAATTTTATATATATTTTTTGTAGATACACATAAAAAGTTAAATGCTAAAAAATGGAAAAGAATTATACTATTTCAAGTACAGCAATATTATAACAAGCGAAGTAATATTATATATGTTTTTTGCAGATACTTATAAAAAGTTGAATGCTAAAAAATGGAAAATAAATATCATTTTTCAAAATTACCTCACTATTTCAAGTACAGCAATATTATACAAGAGGAGTAATATTGTATATGTTTTTTTGCAGATACTCATAGATAGTTGAATGTTAAAAAATGGAAAAGAAATATTAATTTTTCCAAATTACCTCACTAATTCAAGAACAGCAATATTATAACAAGCGAAGTAATATTATATATATTTTTTGTACTCATAAAAAGTTAAATGCTAAAAATGGAAAAGAAATATTATTTTTCCAAAATAACTCACGCAGCCTATCGTTAAATAGTGGGCAGTATAGTATATTCACCTCATTTGCACTAAAAAAAAACTTGGTTGTAGCGTCTAATATCCTGTGTTGCTAAGAAAATGTATATCTAATAAAATTACAAATAAAGTTTCGCAATAATGTACCTAACAATAATAACATAAGAGACGAAAGAAGATAATTTACCTACGGGCTGCTCTATGAGCAAGAGTCCGTGTTGGCATAAGGCCACCTTAATCTCAAACAACAGATACTTTACTTCTTGAATTAAATAAAAAGAATCAAGCACGAAATCACATCGGACTAAAATGGCTTTTATTTTTCGCGCCATAAACACACAAAGATGGCATTTAAACTCCCCAGTCAAGAACCCCGTTATAGTGAACCCCAGGGGTTCAGAAGATGCTGGTGTCCGCTGACTCATACGAATGAATGGAGGGGAAGGAGGGGGGCCATTTAAACCATTCATTCGCCCGGAAGAATTTAAAAGATCTTCATTCAAACTGAGCTATTTGATTCAACGGAGTTTAAATGTCTCTCTCCCCTTTTTAAAGGAAGAGGTGGTGTTGCCATTTGGTGTTAAGTGATGGTATTTTTAAAAAATACTTTTTAAAGTATTTTTTAAATACTCCGATGAGATTTTAGTTTAAAATACTTTTAAAGCTTATGTTGGATTTAATACTGATTAAAATATCTGATGAAATGGTAACATATATGAGATATTTTATGTAGGTTTGAAACCTACCCTCAAATGATGTCAATTGCCAAATTTTGTCTACGTCGGTCTACCGGTTGCCACATAATTTACAAAGGGGCAAAGGGGCTGGGGGGGGGAGGGAAGGGGTAGTACGGATTTTGAAACCTGCCCCAAATTTTGTCTAGATCGGTCAAGCGGTTCCTAGGATTTCTATAGCGCACAAAGTTCACATATATATAATATATTATAATATACTATATATAAAATATATATATATGATATATTATATATATATATAAATATATAATGTCATATATATATATATAAACATAGCGATCACGAAACCAAGATAGCATAAAGCTTACCGCGCAACGATAACTTCGGACGAAATAAAACTAATGACAAAGTACCCATATAACTTATATATTATAATTAACCGAACGAATTATCATCTCCTCTACGTTATCTTTCTACGTAATTCAGCGAAGCAAACGAGATTACTTTAGAGATTAATTTGGGGATTACTTTCTAATCCGATATCGGATTCCTCTCTAGTTCCTGGATTTTAAAGTCAGGTAGAATTATGTTACGATATAAAAGGATAGATTTGTGGCTCCAGAAAGCTCAGAGTCTTTTAGGATAAATTGATCTGAATATAGAACTTACGCCGAAGGCCAAGCACTGGGACTTACTAGGTCATTCAAGCCCAGAAACTTAAATTGACAGTGAAAGGTTTGAAAATGTCTGACATGAAATTACATTTCCAAAAATGATGACATGTGGTTTGAAATGCGTAAAAAAAAAAAAAAACTGTTTTCTTTAAAGTGAAATATATCAGAATATATATTCGTTAATTACATAAAGTTTTCCTATATTAATAAATTTTACGAAGGCCGGTAGTCTCGTCTTAGAAAATAAGCCAGAAAATATAGCTACTAATTTAAAGGCCTAGATAATAGGCTTAAGGTTCTGAGCGATCTAAAATATGAGTATTGCGGTAGATTAATGAAAATAAACATTACCGGGCAATAAAATACTTAAGCTATTGATATATATATAATATATATATATATATATATAGATATAATATAGATATATATATAGTATATATATATATATATATATATATATATATATATATATTTCAGATTATGAAATGAAGTGCAACATGGTCGAATTTTCCGAGTAATGGGTTTACGAGTTAGCTCTAATGCACAGCATCATTATGGCACACTGAAATCTCTTAGGAAACATAATTATATATATATATAATATATATATATATAGATATATATAATACACACACACACACACACACCACACACACACACCACACACATAATATATATATATATATATATATATATATATATATATATATATATATACATATATATATAATAACAATTCACAAAAACCGTCCTCATCTCTCCAAAAACCCGACGGCAAGGTTCGAGTAACTACAA
>NC_061104.1:443116-483116 GCF_015104395.2 Macrobrachium nipponense
ATATATATATATATATATTATAAATTATATATATATATATAAATATATGTACATATATATGTTATACATATATATATATATATATATATATAAGAATATAATATATATTATAAAATAAATATATATATATTATAATATATAATAAATATATATCATCCTATATATATAAATATATATACGTATATTCTACATATATATATATATAATATATATATATGTTCATATATATGTATATATATAGTACATTATATATTCTAGTATATATATATATATATATATATATATATCATATATATATATATATATACACACACACACACCCAACGGAAGACGCCAAAACTCACGAAATGAGAATGACGTCCACCCCTCCCCTACCCTTCTCCCCTCCCTTCCCCTCCAGGCAGTCGTTATAATCTAAAGACCCCTAACTCACCCTCTGTCTTTTTATTTTTCCCTACACCCTAATTAAACCATCTCATTCGCCCGCCCCCACCAGGAGGAGGAAGAGAAGGAGGAGGAGGAGGAAGCCATCATCTCGATCACTTTCAGAGGGAGACATCGTCCATCGACTCCCCATTATTATAAATTCAGTCATTTAGCTTCAGGATGCTCTCTCTCTTTCTCTGTCCCTCTCTCTCTCTTTCTCTCTCTCTCTCTCTCTCTCTCTCTCTCTCTGAGGGACCTAGGGCAACCCGGACGAGCTGTAAGGTCTGTAAGGTAAGGTAATGTAAGGTACTCATTCACTCTCTCTACGATGATCTGATTAAACTAATTGTATGACAATAGTTTTTCTACCAATCTCTCTCTCTCTCTCTCTCTCTTTCTCTTATTCCCCAAGAAAGGGAGAGCTACCTTAGTCGAAACTACTAATTATTTCGACGAAGGAATTGCCAAAAACGACAGCCATATTGGAATGACCCGGTGTCCTCTTCAACGAATGGGAATGATTCAATTACGAAAGGAGGGGTCACTGGAATGGGGTCACTAGAAAGGGTCGGTCGTAAGTTACGACGCGTGTAATGATGGGGAGATATAGATATGAATCTATAACTATATATATATTTTATATATCTCATTTATATATATATTTGCTATGCGTCGTTTGTAGTAGTTTGGCCCAGGGTGATGTTTTGGTGTTTTTCGGGGAATTGTTTGTCCAACGTGTAGCGCGATGCTTAAAGAGATGATTAGGATTAAGGTGCTGGAATAATTTATTGATATGGGACGTCTACTGTACATTCACAGTACGTATGGATGTTTAAATGGACGTATAAAAAGAAATGTATACACAAACATTATGTATATATATGTAAGTGTTTACATAATAAAAATGTGGAATGTTAGTCCATATATATAAAAGATTGCTTGCAGGAATGTGATCAGACTAGAGACGCTAAAGATGGACGTATACAATAAGTATGTAGGCTAAGATAACATGCCGTCACCTGTAGTCATTCAATTGTTTTATAAACAGTTAGTTCCCAAGCTCCCTGCTTGAGACAACTACCCCGACCTATAATTCAAACGGCCTACGTGATCTGTAGCGTGTCTCATTTTGATTGTGTGTTCGTATGAAACTATGTCATTTGTATGTATGTTCATATGTTCGAACTACTGTCTGTTCCTTCATAACTTGTAACAGAGATGGTAGACAGGCAGAAGAGAGTTAGCTATCGTCATTAGAAGACCTGTACCTCTTTACCTAAGCTTTATCATGTAGAGGAATAGGATTAGCCATCATCATTGGCAGAAGCGATCAAGCTATCGTTATTAGAAGACTTGTACAATCATATCTGATCTTCACCATGTAAAACTTCAGAAGAATATATAAGTTTTTTTATACTTAGTGTTTTCTACAAGAACCTCCTCACCATGAGTTTAACACATCGTCGTAATAACCAACAAGATAATACCGACTTCGTAAATGATCTACAAACCCCCAGACACTCCATTGAAGATGGAAGTGCAATACCAACCGACTTAGCGTAAGATTATCGCTAGTCTATAACATTACCTTATCATATAAGGCACAAGCCCTAATATTGGTGGCCAGCGTACCAGACGAACTCTACGACGTCCTACGAAGAAAAACCAGAATAATAAAAATCATGTATCATAAGAAGTCAACGACGACGGACGCAGCAGATTCTTCAAGCAACCTAGTATCATCGTTAGTGAACGACTTCAGAAAACAATAAGAACTCTTCAACGACGACGAAAGCAACAGATTCTTCAACCAACTTAGTATCATCGTTTAGTGAATAACTTCAAGAAACAAAACCGACGTGTCTTTTTCCTACGGCAACGCAAGCTTCGTCTCTCATTAGAATCATTCAAGAAAACATCGTTAGTGAGCGTTTCCGGCACTTCAAGAAACAAACCGAATGCGTCTGCAGCATCGGATCTTTCAAGGGCTCGAATCATCGAAACAACGCGCACGGGGGAAACTGAAGCCAAACCAGGTCATCCGCTAAATAGAGAAGGAGGACAAGGCCGTGTGTCGTTATCGGAACACCGTGACTTCCCACAAAAGCAAGCTAAGTACAATTTTTATTCATTTGGAGTAACTTTGAGTGTTTCCTTTGCAGGTCGAATTTCGTTATTCCTGTGGCTGAAGTTACGAGACATTCTTAATCTTACTTTTTTTACAGAAATTATCAACATCATTGAGATTTCGCTACTGCGAGTTTTTATCTTTTGAGTGTCTGTTTCCAGAAGTTCTACTGAAATATCATAATCATATACTATGTTAATTTTATCATTTTTGGGTGATTATTAATCCCTTACGTAACAAATCATATTAAACAGTGAATATGCGTTTACACAGTGGACGTCTGTATTTATACAGATGCATGGATAGGGTCGTTAAGCACCGTAGTGATTAGAAAAACACACAAAAAACAAGTGGAACACCCGTACAAATCTATATAAATTAGAGGTAACACTATTTCAGGTCATGACAATAAATGCTCCTTTGCAAAGTCCCGCTCGCAGTTTTAGCCTTGAGTTTTTTTGAGTTATATAAAATATCGAACCTCAATGACTCAACTTAACTTTTAAAATATGGCTGGATTGCAAGGAATAACATGTCTGTAAAAAAAACTTTCATCAGGCTTAATGCGCTGACCAGGATCCCTCACTATTTCAAATTTTAGCAAAGAATGAAGTACAAACAGTTAATATTGTATGCAGTAGTGATAACTTGTCTTATTAGTAATCGCTCAGTTCCTAATAGTTCGTCATTCATTGCTTTATACATAACCAGCAACATAATGCTAAAAAACACACAATACGTTGCCGATGGTAATAAAGAGAAGGATCTTAATTATTACAAAAGAAATAGAAACAGTAGCCCGTTCAGAATCAAACAAGCAAAACTCGGTGACTGTGTCACCTAGTCAAGCGGTCAAGGTCAGTCAAAAACTGCCGAAGTGTTCAAAGCATAGCAAATTCCCATACAAATAAGCGACTCTAGCAGAGTGGGGAAAAGCGATGTTGGTTCATACATACCGATATCTTTTTGAAATTAAAAAGGATTTTTTCCTATGAAACACACCGACCGTATAAAGTAATCAGAGCAGGTTTTAGTTTTTTTTTAATACGTAAGTTAGTATAAAGTAGGTGGGTGGGGATAAAGCCCGACTGTACGCGCCGTAAAAATTAGAATATCTTGTTTATTCCTTTAGTACACGTAATATCCTGTATTTCGGACTCACCGTCTGTTGTTCGAACTTCCCTAATGAGAAGTCCGGATAAGCGAGCGTTTACAGATACCTCTACTAGTTATAAAAAACATTGATCTGTATCTAGTGTAATTGTAAGATTCATCTAGGGGATAACAAAAATATTAACTTACATCCTGCAAAATAAGGCGTGTTTATCAAATGGAAAATCCCATATAATAAACCTTCAAACATATTATTAAAATCCGTTTGCAACAAAAATGAAACAGTTAATTCAAATAATAACTTATATAAAGGAACTATACATTTGTCTCATAAATCGTAACATTGTTCAAATGACCCAACAGAATTCTCCCACAACCGCAGTCGCACTTTGCACGCAAAATCTCGGGAAGCATGCACCCTCGAATGTCTTAGTGCGTGTAAAAAAGACTTTGCTGGGAATGAAATTTTAATCCTTCCCGACACTCTGAAATAGAACGATTTCCGCGAACAAAGCCCTAGACCACGGTTGACTCGCTGCAAACAAGTTAATATAGTATCCACAAAAAACCTATACATATAAATATCGCATTTCTTTTATTTGTTGCTAATTTTTAATCCCGCCCAATCAGTCGTGGATGAATCTCTCTTATATTCTATCTAAAGTAATATCAGTAAAGTCATTCAAGCAGAGATGATTCAGCAGAAACTTTTTTTTTTATCTTTTATCTGAATACCAGGAAAGTTTCTCCACTAGCGAGTGATTTCGGAGGAAAAAAAAAACGGATGTACAATTTAACTACAAAATACGGTCTAAGGCACAAACATAAAGCTATATACGTACCTTCGTATAGACTCTTCAATGGAATTTCAAAATAGAGATAAATGACGAAGTTGGAAAAATGTTAGTAATAGGAGTCATTAGGAAATCAAATAAGCCCTATAATTTTTCCCTCAAACGTCATGCCATAAAAGATCGGACTTGGCGTATCTGCGGTAGATTTCTGTCGCTTAAACAAGGAAACGACTCCCGATAGTTTCCAGTGCGATGTACCGATGACATCCTTATCTCTGTTAGGTTAGAATAAATTTTTTTTCACCAACTTGGACTTACTTAAAGGCTTTTACCAGATACCATTACCTAAGTGATTGTACCTCATACACCGTTTTCAGCACACTCAGGGGACATTATCATTTTACGTATTCCTCCGGCTTACGTTGCGCCCCAATTACAATATAGTGTTTGGAGACTTTTAGGGGATAACCTACATGCCTATATGGATGATCTTGTAATCTTTTCTAATACCTTAGAAGTACATTCACATAAACTAGAGCTAGTGCTACAGAGACAAAGACAAATAATCTCAGAGTTAAATATCTAAATGTGAGTTTTAAAAACCGAACAGTAGTTTATTTAGGTTTATGTGTCTAGTCAAGGTCTTAAAGTAGTCCATGGTAAGGTGTCGGCTATTCATAACTTCCGGTACCTATTAACGTAAAAATGGGGATACAGCACTTTTGCGCTGTAGTGGGTATTACAATCGTATGTAAATATGTAACTCTTCAATCATGACAGCTCCTTTAAACAGATCTTACGAAGAAGAGCGTAGATTTATTATTGGTCTAAAAAGCATCACAGGCGTTCGATATCTTAAAAGCGGAATAATGCAGCTTACCTAACTTAAAAATCCCTGATTTAAATAAGGAATTTTTTTTTATTGCAACAGACGCCTCAGACCAAGGGGTAAGAGGGATACTACTTCAGCAATATGATAAACAGTTCTTCCCTATGCTTTTTATTCACGTAACTAGCCCTCTGAAAGTAAATATGCAGTAATAGGCAAGGAAGGGCTAGGTATCTTTAACTCACTAGTACATTTCAAGTTCATAATCTACGGCTATCCTGTTAAAGTCCTCACTGAGCATAAGTCACTTACCGAGTTTTTCAAAGGCTTTAATCACAGTCCAAAAGGAACTCGGTGACAAATGATCATTCAGGTCTTTGGAGCCAAGATAAGATATCTACCTGGGGAAAGCAAATATCATAGCTGACGCATTATCCCGCAATCCCGCACCATACAGCAAAGAACCATTAACTGGACTAAAAGATATAGAAACATCCGTGCCTATTGTTAAAACCGTATCTAAACAAGGAATTCTTTAACCCAAGAGATCGCGAGCATTGAATATCTGGGTTGGAGCACAGAACTGTTACAAACTGAACAAAGCAAGAGTCACAGACATAACCAAAACAATAAACACTTCGAACGGAAACAGAGTCAGCAGCAATAAGCAAACAATAAACACTTCGGACGGAAACACGGTCAGCGGCTAAGCAAAAACAATAAACACTTCGAGCAGAAACCCTAAAGCACAAGTATATTTAAAGTATGTGTATCAGAATAATGTTAATCAAATGTAATATTATATGTAGGTCCGTGACGAGGGAAACCCGAAGAACACAGCAGATGACTAACGACCAGGTGGTAGTAATAATCTCTTTCATACCAATTGTCCTAAAACTGGTTGCATTCCGTCATCCAGGTTCCTTATTATGTCACAGAAAGCCCAATCACTATTTTACTGGCCTACAATGCTTACAGATATAAAAAGCACATAACTGATTGTAACACGTGTCATGAAAACAAGGGACACACTAAGACACCTGTCAGTTAAGGGCCTATCCTGTGCAAAACAATCAATCCTTGAAAGAAAATACGTAGAATTATTACAGAATTATGAGTCTGACAGAGGGAATGAACACTTCTTAGTGTTAATAGTTCCTTGACACGTTTATATAGAATTTAATAGCACTAAAAACAAACACCGCAATTGAGTGCGTTAGGAATATTTATGAGTGCTAAATCAGTAAAATGGAATTCAACACATAATAATCTGTGACTCGGGTGGTGTAAATCAATAATAATCTCCATAACACGTTGTGTGAATTCCTATCCATTAAGAAAACCAATAATATATTTTATCACCCAGTCAATCGGTTTGGTAGAATAACGGATAATTAAATAGGAAGTGCAATGTCTTACGAGTTACAACTCGTGATATTGGATCCGAACTGGATTATAGCGGTTCTCGCGGTTTAAATACCTTCATCATTTATATCTTGTATCTATAGAATTGATCCGCAAGTAGCCTTATACTGTATGCCGCTAGAACACTTTTCCACATATTCAAGCAACCATTATTTATCATATATATATATAAATAAATAAATATAAAAAAATAAAATAAATATGGATACAAGTGGAGTCAATATAATACACTCCGTAAGAAGTCGGAAGGGTTACAAATTATAATAAAAAAGGAATCACGATAAAATCAATAACGCTTTAGTAATGACAAATAAGCTAAAAGTTGTTCAAACACATATCAAAATCTACTGACATATTGTCTGTCCCGGTGATTTATATTCGTAGTCAATGAAAAAAAAAAAATTAAATAAATAAATAAATAAATAATAAATAAATAATAAATAAAATAAAATAAAAGAGATTTTTAAAGTCAGGAAGTCTAGAAGTGAAAATCTTATCTATGGAATAATCCTATATGAATCTTATACAGGGCTAATAATATATATAGAATTTGTATGGAAACCTTTTTCATTAGTTTCAATAAGGAATATTTAATTTAACATAATCATGCAGTTTTCCAACATGAAACTAACTATATTGTTCAATTTTGGTACTGTTTTTTTTCAGACATTCTTCTCATGTGGGTCGAGTATTAAAAACAAAAAATTTATCCTAAAGTCGTATTTATTACAGCAAGTAACGTAACTCTTAGCTGGCTGAGAGCAATCTCCTGCCAAGTGACGACGTCATCATTGCCGTATCAGCATTTGTTCCTTTTAACCTCAATAATCTGCTTACACAGGCTTCATCTGTGTGTCGTCTCTGCTTGCAAAAGCAGATTGACTGGAGAAAGGAATGCTTAGCCCGAACTTCTCATGGGCAAGGCAGACGTTAGGTACAAGTGTCTATCGGTATGCGCAATGCAACTTGCAATCATTTTAAAATTAATAAACAAAATAAGGAAATAGAATTTCTATAACATCAAAATGAATTAATTTTTTCTGAACCTCATAGACATTTAGAAGTATCACGATATGGATATGGATTATTTACTTGCAACATTAGCTTATTGCAACAGGTAAATCACATTCATGGGAAAATGTTACATTTTCTTGAAAAACCCAAAGTTTATATAGAAATTAGTTACATAGTGGGTTTTTCGTTGCATCTCCTACCTATTAATAATGTTTTAAAAGTTAACCTCAGAGGATGCGCACGAGAAAATTGAATATGAAACTTTTGTTAGGGCACATAGAATCATGATTAATCTTCTCTTTGACTCTTATGTTGCCTGGCAATCTTACAATTAGCTCCGTTTTCCACTTCTTTGTCTAGTAACTTACTACCAGTAATATCGAATTTTCTTTGAGATTCGTAATGATATCTATTTATTTTTTTAATTATGGATATTTTTACAAGTCTATCATAAGACCGGATAGGTTTCACTCATTGTTATGCCATGGATAACAAAAAAGTTTGTACAGCGGACTCTTTTGAATTCCAAAATATCGGCGAATTCATGTGGGTTTAAGTCTGTCTAAATGGCTCTTCCCTCCCTGTATTTGGATGTCGTCTGAATTTACTTTGCCCTTGTGACAAGTATAATTTCACTTGCAGGCTGATTAATGGAACCTGGTTACAGTATCCTGCAGTACGAGAGTTTCACATCGCAACTTCAAAAAATCGTTCGTCGCAGCGGACGACTACAGTCAAGTAACAACCGCCTACAATGTGAAAGGATTTCATGACTTCTTTCGACCGACACCGTATCTCGTCGTTAATCTCGTTTTAATGCGGAACGCTCCAGCGACTGTCGGAAATCGACTACGAAAGGGACATACTTCCGACAATTACGACCCGAAGGATATTCAACTCTACTTTGCTGGCGAAGGACTCGTGCTGGGGATTGTGTTTTTTTTTTTATTCATCGCGAACGTAATCGTGTAGCTTAGGATGCAGAGAATAAGTATGAGCGCAAAAATAGAACGTGGACCCGCCCAGGCAAATTTTCCCCTTGTTTTAACCCTGTGAAAATAGGCCGTTTCATTGGGCTATAGGTGGTTGTCTGGAACTGTGTAATGGTCCGAAAAGTTGTTCGAACGTTAGTTAAAAGTGAAGTAGTATAACCTCGGTCATGTATCCTATATATAATTGATCATAAATAACAGAGTCGAAATATATCTTTGCGGTGTACGCAATAGGAATCTCTTATATAAATTATCATAAATAAACAAAGAATCTAAATATATCTTTGCGTGTACGCAATAGGAATCTATTTAAAGTGCACACATATTAATCATAATTATATGAATCCATATACATATGTAACAAATCAGTAGCCTAAATCAATCTGTTACCTTTTATCTTACCAATATCTGCAGTTATTTATGAGTTAGTATATGAATTAATGAATCAGATATATAACATTTAGCATAAAAATCAACGAATCAATCAGCATAAACATTAATAATTTTATCAATTCATATATGCAATTTTTTATCAGTTAAATATGATTTTATCATGTTAATCTTCATTCTATGCAATTATCAGAGTACATTAGTATTTTCTGTAGCATAAGTATCTTAAAGAGATGAAGTGAAAAACTGTATCATTATATATCACGTGATCACTATTATTTACCAATATCATTGTTTTATATATTTTATTACTTGAATCAATTCATGTACACCATGAATTTTTATTTACTATATATATATATATATAGATATATATATATATATATATATAGATATATATATATATATTCACATAGTGTCTGTATCACACTCCTATAAGTCAAATGCAAGTCAAGTTTGAGTAATATTCAGTAGCTGGTTTTGGTAGCTGACCGAGCTAATGTAAGTGTTTACATAATAAAAATATGGAATGTTAGTCCATATATATAAAAGATTGCTTGCAGGAATGTGATCAGACTAAGAGACGCTAAAGATGACGTATACAATAGTATGTAGGCTAAGATAACATGCCGTCACCCTGTAGTCATTCAATTGTTTATAAACATTAGTCCAAGCTCCCTGCTTAGACAACTACCCCGACCTATAATTCAAACGGCCTACGTGATCTGTAGCGTGTCTCATTTTGATTGTGTGTTCGTATGAAATATGTCATTTGTATGTATGTTCATATGTTCGAACTACTGTCTGTTCCTTCATAACTTGTAACAGAGATGGTAGACAGGCAGAAGAGAGTTAGCTATCGTCATTAGAAGACCTGTACCTCTTTACCTAAGCTTTATCATGTAGAGGAATAGGATTAGCCATCATCATTGGCAGAAGCGATCAAGCTATCGTATTAGAAGACTTGTACAATCATATCTGATCTTCACCATGTAAAACTTCAGAAGAATATATAATTTTTTATACTTAGTGTTTTTTCTACAAGAACCTCCTCACCATGAGTTTAACACATCGTCGTAATAACCAACAAGATAATACCGACTTCGTAAATGATCTACAAACCCCCAGACACTCCATTGAAGATGGAAGTGCAATACCAACCGACTTAGCGTAAGATTATCGCTAGTCTAACATTACCTCATAGGCGCCTTATCATACAAGGCACAAGCCCAATAATATATATATATATATATATATATATCATATATATATATATATATATATATATATATATATATATATATATATACGAGAGAGAGAGAGAGAGAGAGAGAGAGAGAGACGAGAGAGAGAGAGAGAGAGTCTCAAAAGACTTGTTAGTCCATCATAAGAGGAGACATCGTGTGCTCACTTATCTGTAGGAGCAGGTTTTACTGTGTATTCAGTGTCCTAATGATTTTCTCTAGCTTTCTTTTTAAACTCTTCCACACTGTTGCTGTTTACAACTTCTGGTGAAAGAGAGAGAGAGAGAGAGAGAGAGAGAGAGAGAGAGAGAGAGAGAGAGAGAACCGTCTCTCCAGAAGAGGAGACGCCGCCCTTGACAATCATGACGCAACATCTCTCATAATTGAACTCTCTTGTTGTCAAACATATCAACGGAGTAGCGCCTCTTGTCTCCGGGGAATAAATATTTGAGAAACATTACGGCCGAAGCCTCCGGCGAACGCGAGAGACAACACAACACAACATAGCAATAAACCTTCTTCTTAGTATAGAGGACCACCAAGAAGGTCTTTCATGAAAGGTGACCTTGGTTATGGGGGGGGAGGGGAGGGAGGGGGGAGGGGTTAGTGATATTAACCTGTCTGTTTTTTGTCTGTGTGTGTGTCTGTTTCTCAACAAAATATCTCGATCAACATTAGCTGAAATTAATCACAACGTTTTTAAATTAATACGCCATGGATTAACTACAAATCTGATACTGAAGGTAGGGCTAAAAAGTATTAGATTTTTCGTCTACTTTGTGGCCGAATAATATATATATATATACTATATATATATATATATATATATATATATATATACACATATATACATATATATATACATACATATATATATATATATACTATATACTATATATATATAATATATAATATAACACATGAATTTTTATCAATCACCGGGATTCATAAATAATTTCTTTCTTATATAGCTTGAATTCCTTGTTCGAGATGAAAGCCAGAATGGATTTCTGGCAGAGAGAGAGAGAGAAGAGGAGAGAGAGAGAGAGAGATAGAGAGAGAGAGAGAAGAGAGAGAGAGAGAGAGAGAGAGAGAGACCAAAAAGGCAATTAAATTCCTTGCTCTAGATGGAATTCAACCACAATTAATATCACTGAAATTAGAGCAGGACATACCTCTGACCTTACCTACCTTACCTTACATCTTGTTCGGGTGCCCCAGGTCCTCAGTGTGAGGCACCTCTAATGTCTACCAGAGAGTTGCTAGTACATCTTCCGGTATATTTTGCATCTTCCAATCTTGGATGGTCTGGGATGCAGTTTAGATATTTGTCGAGCTTATTCTTAAACACATCTACGCTCACACCTGATATATTCCTCAGATGAGCTGGGCAACGCATTGAATAGACGCACTGCATTATCGATGCTGGTGCGTAGTGGATTAAGTCCTGTGTGCTTTCCTTATTTTTCCTGGTATATTTTTGGGCACTATTAATCTACTCTGCTTGCTCTTTCTGATATTTTTTAGTTCCATGATATTTTCTGCTATTCCTTCTATCTGTTTCCATTGCCTGAATTATCATGTAGCGTTCTTCTTCTCCTTTCCAGACTTAATATAATTTTTTAAGAATTGTAGTCTTTCCCAGTAGTCTAGGTCCTTAACTTCTTCTATTCTACTGTAAAGGACCTTTGTACACTCTCTATTTTGTGCAATAATCCTTTTGATAGTGTGGGTACCATATCATATTGCAATATTCAAGTGGACTATGAACATATGTTTTATAAAGCATAATCATGTGTTCAGCTTTTCTTGTTTGAAGTGCCGTAACAACATTCCCATTTTTTGCTTTACATTTTGCCAACAGTTAGTGCTATTTGATCATTTGCATAACATGTTCCTATTCATCATCACACCAAGGTCTTTAACTGCTTCCTTATTTGTGATGGTCTCATTATTAGGTCCCTTATATGCATATAGCTTTCTTTCTCTGTCTCCATAATTTATTGATTCAAATTTATCAGAGTTAAAATACCATCCTATTTACCTCTGCCCAATCATATACTTCTTAAGGTCTCTTTGTAGAGCGTTCCTATCTTCATCACAAGTAATTTCATCTACTTATTCTTGTGTCATCTGCGAAACTACTCACTACCGAATCCTTAACATTATTGTCTATGTCTTCAATCATAATAACAAACAGTATTGCAGCTAACACCGTACCTTGCGGCACACCGGATATTACCTTGGCTTCATCCGATTTCTCGTCGTTTGCAATAACTATCTGTTTTTCTGTTGTGTAAAAATTCTTTTAACCATCTTCCTACTTTATCCACGATATTGTGTTTTCTAATTTTCTTCGCTAATATATTATGGTCTACTTTATCAAAAGCTTTTGCAAAGTCTAAATAAACCACATCTGTTTTCATTTCCGCTTTTCATATTTTTGTTTAATATGTTTTCACGGTGGACTAACAGTTGGGTTTGTGTACTTTTTCCGGGTACGAAACCAGTTGTCCTTTATTAAACAAATTATTTTTTATTAAATGTTTCATAATATTTTCTTCATTACCCTTTCATACACTTTCATTATATGTGATGTTAGACTCAAACAGGCCTAATTTACTTGCCTACTAGTCTTGATCCACTTTGAAAGTAGGGGTAATATACGCTAATTTGTGCTCATCATATATCTTGCCTGTATCTACACTTTGTCTTAATAATATTGCAAGTGGCTTTGCGATAGAATGAACTACTTTCTTTAACAAAATAGCAGGAATTCCATCAG
This sequence comes from Macrobrachium nipponense, assembly GCF_015104395.2. Classification (NCBI taxonomy): domain Eukaryota; kingdom Metazoa; phylum Arthropoda; class Malacostraca; order Decapoda; family Palaemonidae; genus Macrobrachium; species Macrobrachium nipponense. Next base: position 456,257 of record NC_061104.1, read on the forward strand.
GCCCTGCAGCAGCTCCATTTTTAATTTCATTAATAGCCTGCCACAATATCGCTTCATTAATATCTATGTCAGCTAAATATTCACTATTTTCATCCCTTACTTCTATATCATTATCTTCATTATCTATTCTAGGGGTGAATTCTCTCTTATATCGTTCTGCCAGTATGTTGCAAATTTCCTTTTTTTCATTCGTTAATCTCCCTTCAATTCTCAGAGGGCCTATTTCTATTCTTCTTTTATTCATCTTCTTCGCATATGAGTATAATATTGTTTGGGTTTTGCTTGATATTTAATAGGGTTTTTTCTTCCAAGTCCCGTTTTTCATTTTCTTTTGATTGTATAATCTTTTTTTCTGCATTTTCTATCTTACTTTTTAGTTCTATAACTTTCATGCATTTTTTTCTTTTGCAAGACCTTTTTTCCACTTTCTGATTTTTCTGGAACAAGATCTTCTGTCTCTTGGTATGCATGAATGATGTTTACTTTTCTTCTTCGGTATATATTTTTCCACTATTATCTCCAATATTTTTATATAATATCTCCGTATTTACCCTTATGTCATCACTTACGAAAATGTTATCCCAATCTTTGTTTAATTCTTCATTAATTTTCTGACCATTTTATATTTTTACTGTAGAAGTTGTATTTTCCATATCCTCCCACTTTTTCATTTCTTGCTTATCTCTATTTTCACTTGCTTGGATGAACTGTTAATTCTATGACATTATGGTCTGAAATACTCGCATTATAAACTATTATTTCTTTAACATAATTCATCTCGTTCACAAATACTAGGTCTAAAGTATTTTTCCTTTCTTGTTGGCAGGTGATTTATTTGTTGAATGTTGTATTCTAGTAGCACATTCTAATAAAGCTTTTAAATTCAAATTGCCTCTTATCTTATGCAATACTAGTTAACTCTCTTTGTTTTATAGTATAAGTTACAACCAACCCAATATCCTATTCGTTCTTTCCATTCTACGGAAAGGAAAGTTGAAGTCACCAGATAGGGAGAATAGTCCAGTCCTTGTGGTTTCTAAACCCCCAAATATAAGCATCCAATTCTTTTCAATTATTAAGTCAAACTCTTTAGTATTAGGAGGTCTATATATTACTATGTTCATCAATTTTTCAGATTCAAATTCTACGTATAGTTCACATTCTGAGTTACTATATTTCTCATATATTTTTTCCTTGTTTTTTGTCTTTCCCATATATTGCGGTTCCCCCTTGATTCCTATTTTTTCTATCTGATCTATAAGTTTGGAACCCTTTTATTTGATCATCATTTTCCCAGTCTCTTGGGAATACCAGGTTTCACTTATATTCTTATATCTATTTTCTTTTCATTTTGGGTTAGTTCTTCTAAGTACTCTATTTTTCTTTTTGAGTTACTCGTACAAAAACCCTGCGCATTCATCACTATGATGTTTGCGGTGTTTTCTCCTTCATTTAATAACTGATAGTAATAAGGATTTTCCCATGTCTCTTTCCTGTTCTGGTATGTTGTTTCTTTTTTCATTTCCAGAAATTCTGACATTAAAAATCCAACTTTTCCATAATATTTGATCTTCCTTCATCATAATTATTCATTTTGTGTCTGAATCTGCAATTTCTCCGTTTCTGCAATATCCTCTTGCATAATAAATACAGTTATTATCTCTCTTGAGTAGAATTTCGGAGCTGATGCTTTGAAATTCTTTGCTGACACCTCTGCATATCTCATTGGTGGTTTGCTTTTCTCTTTCACCTGATATTCTTGATTTCTCTCTTTATTTGTTTCTTTCTTATTTTGGATTTTATTACTTGGTTGGTTATTGATTTGATTATGATTCATGGCTACAGGGTGCATATGATTGCATTTTTTGTCGAACTTACATCCTTTTCCTTCTTTAGGTTTTTTACTATATTTTTGGATGCAGATCTCTGCAATCATCCCCATATCCATCTAAGTATGCACATTTACCATATTTTCATAGTTTTGACATATCTTAGGATGTTTGTAGTAACATCTTTCTCCAAATCTGCAGTTCCCTCTTCAAAAGGTGCAGATTTTGTCTTTCTGTCTATTTTTTCCTCTTTCCCGTCATTGTATAGATCTGGGTAGAGCCTCTCGGGATTTGCTTTTCTGTTGTCATATCGTAATTTATTTCTTCGTAGGTATGCTGCTTTATTGCCTCTATGTAGTATCAATGAGTATCTCGCATCCCTACTTTTATCTTGTTCTTTGTTTTCCTTATTTTTTTTCTGTCATTTCATTTTTGTTTACTTCTCTTCCGTTTTCCTCTTCTTCTTTTTCTTCTTCTTCTTCCTCTTCCTCTTCTTTTTCATCCTCAACTATTTGTACATTCAATCTTGATTTAATAACATTGTCTATCCATGATAGAAACTGTTGAACAAAAAAATTCTTGTATCTTTTCTCAAATCTTGTATTACCTCAGCACACTGTGGATGGGTCGGAATGTTGCATGCAGCACATTTTCTGATTAGGTTTTGTGGATTGACTATGCTATACCAAACCTTACACAGTTTGCATGCTTTTGGCATTCATTTTTTCCTAATGCATCAATTAGTATATTCACAAGACCTCTTACCTTATTCATTTCTTTGTCGGAATATGTTGGTTTATGTATATTTTTCTTTATGAGTCTCTTGACCACTTGGATTTTATTGGAAACTTCTTCAATTATTTTCAGATGTTTTCATTAGATTTGTTCCAGTTTGAGGAGGATTATATCTAATATATCTATGAATGCTTTTGTATCTTTTTGGTTAGGACTGTTGCTGATTTCATAGATGAGAAATGCCAGTTCCCTTCCTGCTACCTCATCGTATTGCGAATCTGCTAGACACGCCAAATTACGCCACCTTTCCCGCAGTTGGAACTTACTGCCATATTGTTCTGATTTATAGTATTACACTTGATAAACTAAACTTAGAAGACGCTTTATCCTACTATTTTCACACTAATCTTATCACCGATAGTTCACGAACACTTCTAGATATTTCTCAAATTCTAGTCGTATGTTAAACTTGTGATATCTGTTGATTATTGTGACTTCACGCGGGTACGTCTCACCAAGCAAGATGGCTACTACGAGAGAGAGAGAGGAGAGAGAGAGAGAGAGAGAGAGAGAGAGAGAGAGAGAGAGAGAGAGAGAGAGAGAGCATCGTAAAGGCAATTGAATTCCTCTACTGAGATTAAAAGTCAACCACGTTTTTCTTCATCATCGAAGGAGAGAGAGAGAGAGAGAGAGAGAGAGAGAGAGAGAGAGAGAGAGACTATGCATTACATTTCAACTTCTCCCCCTTTTACCTATAGCTTTCATTTCCTTCTCTTCCGTCTTCCATTCTACTCAAAATAATGTCAAGGGAAAAAAACACCTTCACCCAAATTTGTTTTCCAGGCTACAGAAAATGATTACAGACTCCTGTTCCATGAATAATTCATGACGAACGCGTTTTCCTTCCTTACGAAACCGGGGTCTATCTTATTTCTTTTAAGTTCCTTCGTAGAACGCCACCTACTACTATGTACGTACGGGTATTGAGAGTGGACGGATATTGCCAACGGATATTGCGAGGGTTTCCGACATTCTGCTCTTTTTTCCCCCAACTTTTTAACAGAAACATTAATTGCCCAGGCTGAAGAGAATTCGGTAAAGTTTTCTTAGCCGGGAAAATGGGAGGGGGGCGGGGGGCGGGGGACGTTTCCCCCCTTCAGGCATTTTACGAATTTAATATGCATAAGAATAATTTCCCCTTTCCGGTATCTACGTAGTGGATGTCTTTGTATGTTGCATACAAACACATACATAATATACACACATATGTATAACATATATATTTGATATCGTATACACATACATAATATATACACACACATATATGTGTACTATATGGGCGTGTGCATGTATGTTTATGTATATGCGCACTTGTCCTAGATATTGTCAGAAGGCTAAACATTCTCATGTACTTTGGTTTATAATGAATGCAAAAATAAATATATAAATAAATAAATAAATTAATAAATAAATAAGTAAATAAATAAATAAAAAAATAGATAAAAACAAGATGTTTTTATGAAGGGTGTGCATTTACAATCACATTGAACATTCACGTAATCGTAATCGTGGCTCTTGATAAATAAATAAATAAATAAATAAATAAATAAATAAATAAATAAATAAATAAATAAATAAATAAATAAATAACTAAATAAAATAACTATTCACAGATAATATGTAATCATATTTGCCAATAGTGAAAACAAATAAACATAATTCTACACTTACGTAACACCACACACCACAGCTCAAACAAAAACAAAACAAAAATAATGTATTGGACCAATTTACAACGTTGCTGCACTATTTACAGTAAATAAAGTTCGTTCTTCTCTCTGCCAGTAATGAATGGAGCAAATTAAAGGACCAGTCAACACTGGCACACACACTGTGAAGGCAAATGATTCACTGAGGTTAGGCTATTTCACCTCTTCCTGCCTTTCATTCCATTTATTATTATATAATTCTCTTCCCCATATTTTGGGAGAAAACTGGAAATTCGTTAAGAGATGAGATACAGTGCATACGAGAGTGGTCTGCAATGTAAATTCTGATGCGGGGATTAAATGTAATTTTAACTGAATCATGGTAAATAAGTTACAATTTATTCCGGGTTGGAAGAATGCTACCCAACAATATATGTTGCGCATTCATTTTAGTTTCTGTAAGATTATACATAAAAATATAGAATGTCTGCTCTTGTTAGTAAAGCATACTTTTATAAGATAATTTAACATCTCATTGCCAGAGATACAGCCTCTGGAAGGTTTATTAATTTGTACACATTCAAGTTATATCGCCTATTTAAAGAACCGCCCACATTTATAGTTTAACTACAGACGCACCCATACGCCTTCCATAAGACCAGAGAGCGACGCCAGAAAACCTTAAATCAGCGCAATCAATCAACAAAGGCGAATCAGCGACCCTATTCGGAGGCGTAGAGGACCTCTGAATTCTCACTAATGTCGACGTGATAACCCAATTGCCCAATTAGGGTTTGTTTTTGAGTGGAGGCGACGTACGGCTGGGGAGGTAAGGGCCTTCCTTGTGTTGTTATGATTTACTCTAGAGGAGTAAAGGAATTTCGTACCAAAGAATTTCATAATATATATATATATATATATATATATATATATATATATATATATATATATATATATATATATATATATAATTTTCAAATTTTTTGTATCTCACAATAAGGACTTTGTGGTGTTATGGTTTATTGTAATGAAAAATAGTGCAAATGATTTTCTTTTAGGATTCTACATATATATATATATATATATATATATATATATATATATATATATATATATATATATATATATAATTTACATTGGATAATAATCTACTACCACTAAAATGCTTTAGTTATACATTTCTGAAAGTAAAGTATAAGAAGAATCCTTTGGCAAATTATTCACCCCTTTAACAATATTTAAATGTGTTATTTATCGAGAACTATTTGCATAGTTATAAATGGTAATCCGGACTGAATTCATCTCAGAATATAAGTAACATTTGAAAAAAGTGTTTTGAGATCATGCTATAACACTGAACAATTTTTTTTATTAAAATCCATTAAGACTTACAAAAAGGATTATTTGTTAACTTGATTACCCATTTATTTTTAAGTATTTATATATGTATTTTCATTTAAGGGATATGCTTTGCCCTTGAATATTATTCCAAATCAATTTATCAACTAATTTATGGATAACAAACACATATATCTCCTGAAAAGAAGGACTGGCAGACTGAAGTGACAGAGAAACAGACCTATTAAATTAACATCCCAATCATAATTTGAGAGGATTTCAGAGCAGAGAGACAATCCCAATTATCATTTTAAAATTTATCTTACGACATATCCTCTGAACACATACAGAATAAACTGACAATCCACCTGTAATGTTACAAGATATCTTCTGAACGGAGACACAGACAGACAGAATTGACATCCAAGTCATTATTTTACAAGATATATTCTGAACAGACAGAGAGACATAATTGACATCACATTTACAATCTTACTAGATCTATTCTGAAAAAAAAGAGACATTCAGACAGACTATATCTCCCAAGTACAGAGAATCAGACAACCATGACTGACACCCCAGTTACAATCTTGCGCAATATCGCCCGAAGAGAAACAGGGGTACAGTCAGAGAGACGGACGGACGATGCCAAAACGTAACTCACATTCAGCCTCAAGGTCAGAGAGACACAATTTCCCTAACTCGGAAAGAGCTACAACAAAACCTTCCCACTCACTCGCCACCTTACCCCGTATAACCAGACGCTTCTCGCTCTAAGTAATAAACGCGAGGAGGACGAGAATTACTCCCCTCTGAGTTGATCCAAAATAATGGGTTTCAAATTAGGACGAGGGAACTTTATGCTCCAGGCGTGCGTTGCGTTGCGTTGCTTGCTTGCTTGCTTGCTTGCTTACGAGCGAGCGAGCGCGAGTCGAAAGCATGAATTATTTAGAATTAGTCCCCCAGGCCATTTGTAAGGAATTTAGCATAAAGTGCGAGGGTTTTATATAGCTCTTTGGCTAGTGCTTGCATGCAAATTCCCAAAGGAAAAGCACGCACACACACCATATATATATATATATATATATATATATATATATATATATATATATATATATGTGTGTGTGTGTGTGTGTGCGTGTGTATACACATACACACACACACACACACCACACACACACACACACACACACACATATATATATATATATATATATATATATATATATATATATATATATTATATATATATATAGCTCTGCATTCAAACCCTATTCATAACTGACTGGATTTGACTGACTTACAATCTTACCTTCTCTGTGAGTTAGGGGGTGGGGGGCGGGGAAGGGGAGGGTAGAGTCACTATAAGTCAACCTGCTGACTTACTAGCAGCCAATGCCCTGGTCCCCCCTGGTCCTCGGGTGGGTGAAGAGCGGGGAAAATTTGGGAGGCGGTTACAAGGTTATAGCCTTAAACGGTCAGCATAAGGTCAGCCTTCATTGAAATGTAAAGATATGTCTTGTAAATACATTTACCCTCATTTAGAAGGAGCAGAGACCTCTGACCGGACGTCCTCAGCGCCTACTCGAGAACAGTTTTAAATCTCCCGACCTGACCTTTGAAAAATCAGAGCGTCAAAAAAAAAAAAAAAAAAAAAAAGGGAGAAATCTCTTCGGGAGTTTGGAGTGAGAGAACGACTCTTAGCGCCGACGGAGATTAGTCCGATATCGCCTTGGCCCCACGGCTGACAAAATGCGAGGCTTTGTCCGTTTATTTGCTCTCTCTCTCTCTCTCTCTGACGTAAAAGTTTCTTGACGATTTTTCTTTGCCAGAATTCCCAATAGGACACTCTCGGGGGTGGGGGGGGGCCCTCCTCGCTCTGCAAAGTGAAATGGCAGGTGAAAGTGCTAAAGAAAGCAGAGGGGGTGGGGTGAAAGAACAATACTATGTATGTTTTGTCCTTTCTTCTGCGTAGTTTCAGACAGAGGTGAAATGAGACGAAATAGAACTTTCAAATTATTATTTTTTTTCTTTTTTTGGTCTATCACAGTTCTCCAATTCGACTGGGTGGTATTTATAGTGTGGGGTTCTGGAGGGTTGCATCCTGCCTCCTTAGGAGTCCATCACTTTTCTCACTGGGCGCTGTTTCCATGAGCACAGTCTTCTGTATGAGTCCTGGAGCTACTTCAGTCTCTAGTTTTTCCAGATTCCTTTCCAGGGATCTTGGAATCGTGCCTATTATTATTATTATTATTATTACTATTTTCTGTTGGGAAAAACTCTCTATCACGAGCGTATATTCAATGTTCTAAGGGGCCCACAATAATAAAAATGTTGAAAGTTCGTGTGTAATTTATAAACACTTCATAAAAGCTTTCGAACCGTTCTATGGGTTTATCTTCAGAAAAAAAACAATTATTATTATTATTATTATTATTATTATTATTATTATTATTATTATTATTATTATTATTATTATCATTCTGCAGATAAAATCTATAAATATACAACAATACCACCAAAGGGGGCTATTGACTTGAAATTCCAGCTTCCAAAGAATATTAAGGTGTTCATTAGGAAATAGTAAGAGAGAGTAAAGGGAAATACAGACTGAAGAGATACTACTTATTAAAAAAATAAATAATAGATAAATAAAAATGCATCAAAATGCAAGGTAGTAATGCATTGCAGTTCTCTTGAACTTCTAAAGTTTCAATTGCATTTCAAATGTCAATTATAGCATCTCTAGATTTCTCTCTGCTGCAGTATAGTGACGACCTCAATGTCTGATGGTGAGAATACAGTGACTCATTATATCTCTCTGGTCTTTTGCCATTATACGAAGTATAAAATTTTCATGTTTCAGCTACAGTGTAGTGATGAACTCAATGTTTGATGGTGAGAATACAGCGTTTCATTATAACTCTCTGGTATTTTGCCATCATACGAAGTATAAAATTTTCATGTTTCAGCTACAGTGCAGTGACGAACTGAATGTTTGATGGTGAGAATATAGTGTCTCATTATATCTCTCTGGTCTTTTTCCATCATACGAAGTATAAAATTTTCATGTTTCAGTTACAGTGCAGTGACGGTCTCAATGTTTGATGGTGAGAATACAGTGTCTCATTATCTCTCTCTCTATTCTTGTGGCATTATAATACATGGCAACGACAGCTGATTGACATAATTTATCTTAATAACGGTGGTACGTTGATGTATGAAAAAAGAGAGTTCATTTAAAATTATTTGTCCATGTGTTTCGATGCGTGAATGCTATTACAATTTTCTTTATTATATTTACAACGAGTTTCATTAATTTTTAAATACATCTGCGTACACAAATACTTAGGCTGTATTAAGCCTGTATCACCTAGGATGGGTAATCGCTGAAATCTCTGGTTTAATCGAGTTTTTATTTCGGTTTTCACATTCACAACCTCACTTTTTCATATTCACAATGTGACTACCTCACTGAGGAAGTTCTCAGTTCCAGAGGTCCATTGTTCCTCACACCGTTGGACTGTGGAACAACCTCCCTACTACGGTTATCTTGCAAAGATACGATGCATACTGCTCTAATGCAATGCTCCTTGTATATTTTAATAATTTACCCACTCTTATTTATTTATTTATTTATTTATCATTTTTCAATTTATCTGTTTTTCTAATAACTGATCTTCTTAATGTATTTCTCCTTAATTTCTGTTACTTCTTTCGAATGGACACGCCATCATATTCTTTGGAGGTTTGAATTTCGAGTTAATGGAGCCTTTGATGGGCTTACTCCATACGAAGAGGGTTCACATTCTGTATCATAATAATAATAATAATAATAATAATAATAATAATAATAATAATAATAATAATAATAATAATAAGGAAACTGAAGGAATGATAACAGCGGCACAAGATCAGGCCCTAAGAACCAGATATGTTCAAAGAACGATAGACGGAAATAACATCTCTCCCATATGTAGGAAGTGCAATACGAAAATGAAACCATAAACCACATACCAAGCGAATGCCCGGCACTTGCACAGAACCAGTACAAAAAGAGGCATGATTCAGTGGCAAAAGACCTCCACTGGAGCCTGTGCAAGAAACATCATTTACCTTGCAGTAATAAGTGGTACGAGCACCAACCTGAAGGAATGATAGAAAACGATCAGGCAAAGATCCTCTGGGACTTTGGTATCAGAACAGATAGGGCGATACGTGCAAATAGACCAGACGTGACGTTGGTTGACAAAGGCAAGGAGAAAAGTATCACTCATTGATGTCGCAATACCATGGGACACCAGAGTGAGAAGAGAGAGAGAAAAAATGGATAAGTATCAAGATCTGAAAATAGAAATAAGAAGGATATTGGATATGCCAGTGGAAATCGTACCCATAATCATAGGAGCACTAGGCACGATCCAAGATCCCTGCAAAAGGAATCTAGAAAAACTAGAGGCTGAAGTAGCTTCAGGACTCATGCAGAAGAGTGTGATCCTAGAAACGGCACACATAGTAAGAACAAAAGTGATGGACTCCTAAGGAGGCAGGATGCAACCCGGAACCCCACACTATAATACCACCCAGTCGAATTGGAGGACTGTGATAGAGCAAAAAAAAAAAAAAAAAAAAAAAAAAAATAATAATAATAATAATATGTTTTATTAAAAGTAATTGCTGCCTCAGCTGCGTTAATTTTATAAGGGTTTTTCTCTATTTTCTATTATTGTTTTTCTCATTGCTGCTTAAACTGGTGAGCAACGCACCGAAGGTTGGCATGTCTCAAATAGGTAATAGTCAAAGTCGATATAATTTTATTAAAATGCCGGTGGCGGTAGTCAAATTGTCAGGTTATATCCCGTAGGGTTGATTGAAGGTAAAATTCAATTCTTTTCTCCCCTTTCTTTGGAATACTTTGTTATTTTCCCTAAGATACACACACACACACACACACACACACATACACACACGTACACACCACACACTCGCTCACACACACTTACAGACTGCATCTCGTATCAGGATCAAAAGCAGTATATTCTGAAACGATTGAATAATCTTATGGAGACAAACATCCCTGACTGTTTGAAATAGTTTATTATTTTCACCAAGATGCAAGCACATATACACATTCACGTATACACACTCGTACACACACACACTTAACAACTGGCAGTGCTCTTAAAAGCAGTACTAAACCGTCCAAATATTCCCATCTTGCTGACAGTCATCCGTGGCTGTTTGAAATACTTTATTATTTCCACCAAGACACAGACAGACAGTCAAAATACACAACACACACACACATGCACACACACACGGACAGTGCATTCATACGAGGATCTTAAAAGCAGCACTAAAAAACTCGTAAAGTTGCAAGAGTAAGGAGGACCAGGCTTTTCATGGGTGAATTTGACTAAGTATTTGCCTCGGAACTATACTAAGCCTCTCTCGTCATTACTTTAGCTTCTCTGCTTCGTTGAAGTAAATGATGTTATATTCTACCCAAAACTCCCCCACCCCACCCCAAACCCCGACCCCACACACCGAGTTAAAAGGAAAATAGTAATAATAACAAGTTTTGCTGTTTTGTTCAACTTTTATAGTTTTTTTTTTTTTTTTTAAGTGTGCTCGTTAATAGTTTTTTTTAATGTGTGCTCGTGGTTCGTTCTCGTTACGTGTAAGGAAACAAATGTGTACACACGTGTGTGTGTGTGTGCGCGAGTGTATAGACAGTGATGTATAGACATTATAGTGTTATACTGTGCGTATCTTGGAGAAAATGATAAAGTATTCCACACAGTCAGCCCACGAGATTATTCAATCATACACATTTTTTCTTCGTTACTGTAAGGAAACAAATGTGTACACACGTGGCCGCGAGGTGTGGTGTGCGAGTGTATATACATGTATGTGTATATGTGCGTGTATCTCGGGGAAAATACTAAAGTATATCAACAGTCAGACCCAGGAGGATATTCAATCATACACATTTCTACCAATCTATTCAGCTCTCTATGCTACGTTATTCGATTTATTCGAGCCTTTCCTCCTGTCACACCTTCCAAACTTTTTATACTGTCAATTTCCATTTCAGCGCTGAATGCCCTCATAGGTCCTAGTGCTTGGCCTTTGGCCTCAATTCTATATATTCAACTCAACTCATTCCCGAAGGACAATTGTTCCCCTATCCCTCGGCAGAGGTCACTGCAACGCCACGTCAACGGATCCACGAACGACGCATAATCACCAAAATTTCGGGGTCACAATTCCGCCCGGAGTGAGAGTACTACTAAGTCCCCTCGACCGGATTCCCCTCGGCGAAAGGGCATCGAGAAGAAGCCGGTTGACGGGACACCTCCAAGAAGACAACATCAACAACAACAAACAGCAACAACTTCTTAGGAAACCGGACTCGTTTATCGGGGCAAGTTTGACAAGAACTGTCGTTGCAACTCAATAGGAGGACGGCGGCGCAACGTTAGTCAATTGTTATCGTCGGTTTTATTAATGATTTAGGGTTGGGATTCTGGATGTAATCGATGCAGGTGTTTATGGATTACGGGACCAAGGGGCTCTCGAGTTAATGGGCAAAGTTGAGGCGATTTGGGGGCAGATATAATGACAGATTTAGTGACGTATAAAAGGGGAACGTCAAACCATTATTAGGCCGTGGTGGGGATGTTGTGATTTGTCACCGGAGGTACTTTCGCGTTACTGAAAGAAACGGTACAATAAATATTACATCCCCGAGACTAATATTAGATACGCAGGGTATTAAAGAGAAGGTTGGATTTATTGAGGGATTTAGCACCGAATTACCGGTAAATAGAATGTTATTATGTTAATATAGCTTTGTTTGTATTTTGTTTGCGTGTGTGGGACAATTATCATGCGTAATTTTTTGGACGTCTAAAGATGCTATCAATATATATATATATATATATATATATATATATATATATATATATATATATATATATAATATATATATATATAGGTATATACCTCCTTTTATATCTTGGGAAATGGTCAGAGAGAAAATCACCCAGGTATATCATTCTCTAAGGTACACGACAGAAGGAGCAGAGAGAGAGAGAGAGAGAGAGCCCCCGTTTTTCCAGAGAAAAGTTGGCTAAGGTCAACATGATAAAATAGTTGCATTGTTTATGTCGATATGATTTCCAGGAATTGTTTAATAAGTCATTCAAATCTGATTCGCTGCTTACACAATTTGTTTTTGCGTGTTTGTTGGCAAAATACGAGAGCAATAAACAGTATGTATAAAATCCTGGTAAAATTATGTTACATGCTTACGGTTATTTGCTCTTAAAACAATTGTGCTGACGGCGGTGTGTGAAGTTTTTGCCTGGAATCGTGTTTTTTTCGAGTCCCTGGAATTAATTAAGTGTTGAGTTGTATTCCTAATTTGTTGCAACTACAAGTGGATGATATAAATATATATCTAGACACAGCCACTATATATACAATGCATAAATACACAGTAAGTATGTATGTATGTATTTCAATGCATGTGTGTATATATATATATATATATATATATATATATATATATATATATATATATATATGGTGGTTGTGTGTATAGATACATATGTATATCATCCTCTTGTTGTTGCCAAAAAATTTGGAATATAAACTCTACAGTAAATTTTATCATATTATATATATATATATATATATATATATATATATATATATATATATATATATATAAATATTTAACATATTTAACATAAGTATATAAATGGGTGTATGTATTAATTTGTAATATAAAAATTCCAAACTCCCATATATAAATATACACACACACACACACACACACACACACACACACACACATATATATATATATATATATATAAAAGTGTCTGTATTAATTGTAATATAAAAAATTCCAAACTCCGAAAATCTATTAAACCCAGGAGCAAGACCGTCAAACACCACATACCAACCGATCATAGAAAGCCAGAGAGAGAGGAGAGAGAGAGAGAGAGAGAGAGAGAGAGAGAGAGAGAGAGAGAGTCAGGAGGCGTCACAAACAGCATTCGACAATTCGGACGATTTGTCAAACTGGACGTCTCAATTAGGCGAAATCTATGCTGAGAAAAACCGCGCATCGTTTATCACCCGGTCGAATCAACTTCCAATCTTCCAGCCTTTCCCCCCCTCCCTCTCTCCCAACAAGAGAGAGAGAGAGAGAGAGAGAGAGAGAGAGAGAGATGATAAATCGTCTCGTCGAGTGCGAGGTATAAAAAAAGCGCGCGCGGGACCTCTTTGACAGTTGTTTACACAGCGAAAGGACGATAATTTCGAGCGGTTTGGTACGAAGGTTCCCTTGGAGGTGTCAGAGTGCGGGTTTCGCTATGCACGGGAATCTGTCACGACCTGAATATATCTCTGGAATCTGTCACAACCCCAAATGAATCTCTGGAATCTGTCACGACCTGAATATATCTCTGGAATCTGTCACGACCCCAAATGAATCTCTGGAATCTGTCACGACCTGAATGAATCTCTGGAATCTGTCACGACCCAAATGAATCTCTGGAATCTGTCAAGACCCAAATGAATCTCTGGAATCTGTCACGACCCGAATGAATCTCTGGAATCTGTCACGACCCGAATGAATCTCGGAGAATGATGATAATTCACAATTAAAGTTTGAGTTAGTGGTTATCTCATCAAGTTGAAATGTAGTGGTCATATTCCTAAGATTTAAAAAAAATTTATTTTTGCAATGATTATTACTATATATATATATATATATATATATATATATATATATATATATATATATATATATATATATATATATAGATAGATAGATAGAGACAGATAGTAGATAGATAGATAGATAGATAAATATATATATATATATATATATATATATATATATATGTATATATATATATATATATATATATATATATATATATATATATATATATACAAACATAAAACATATGCATTGGAAACCACATCAAAAATATACACCAGTAGGTGTCGGTTATTCAATTACGGAATCCCATTACAGCTGCGCATATGCAATAATGCTGTACCGCTCGAAAAAGACTACCTAGAGCGTTTACGACTGAATAAATTTGAAACTGTTTTTCTCTCCACATTTATTTGGGTGGATTATTAACAAATCGTTTCTGTATTGTCATACCCATAACAAGTATTAAGATTGTTTATTTATTTCTCCAATTTTTATGAAGATGTGATTTTTTTATTTTTGAATTTTATGATATTTTTATTTTACGCAACAACAAAAATAAATGTGATTGATTCATTTCTCCACTATTTATTAAAAATATTATTTTTACATCTAACTTTGTATTGTTACCTTTTAATAAATATTAAACCTACTTACTTATTTCTTGAGTATTAATAAATATCAAACCTATTTATTTACTTCTTGAATATTAAGAAAGAGTTTCTCTATCTTTTTTATCGTTAAGTTGTCAAGTAACATTCTTATCTTTATTATCTTATAAATCTTTATATGTTGAATAAAAACAATAATTTCTCCACTCTTATGTTATATGTAAATCTTTTGTATTTGTTTCCATCTACAATACGGACCTAATAGTATTAGTTCTAATCAGAGATAAAGACATATATTGGTGTATTTACCCCTATATAAGAAAAAATTCAACCTGACTAGAACCACAATTGAATTATAGATAACATAATCACCCATAACTTCTCTTCATCCTCCTGACCTCAAACGTAAACAAAGAACACATTCAACTGATATATAAGCTTAAAGGGTCGACACTTAGCAGTTAATTGTGACAAGCTGCACGAAACTTCTGCCATCTTTCCACTCCCAAAGCCCGGGACGTGATTCGAAATTCCCCGCACACTCAGTCGTAACTCTCCCGGCAGGCGCCGTAACTCAGCGAGATAACGTATAGGGGGCTCACGGTTTCTAAGTGAGAACATTCTCCGGTTTCTCATCTGGATCTAATGATGGTAAGTAAAAGATACGGCTCTTTCAACTCGTGTAAAATGTCGAGCATTTTTGCCGCGGGAGGAGTTTCGCCAACTCTGATAAAGTTATCTTTGTTCTTTTAGATGTTATTTTTACTCTGATATATATAACTTAATGCCTGAGCATTTAAATTCTTAAAAATTGGTGTTAATGTATTGATGAATTTTGAATCGTAAATGATTAGACGTTTGTTATATACAAACTTAATAATTTCATCAATAGCATCGTAACAAAAGGAAGGCATCGTTGATAATTTACATTTTACAAATATTAATAATATCAAGTTTATGTTTTTAATAAATAAAAACTTAGATAAATAAAAAAAAATAAATAAATAAATACTATTTATTTTTCATACACACCACACACACACACACACACACACACACACACACACACACATATATATATATATATATATATATATATATATATATATACATATATATAGAGTATATTTATTTATGCAAAACATGAACTTGATAGTGTTTATATATATATATATACTATATATTTATATATATATATATATATATATATATATATATATATATATATATATATTATATATATATATATATATATAGTTTCTTTCATATAAACTGACGGGAAAAAAATCATCAGAAATAAAGTTCACGGTTTTACCACATACAACACAGCAAAACAACATAAACGAAAAATAAAGCAACATTCACATAAACTCGTAACTTCTGATATCAAGAAATAAACCACTCTGTGAGATGCAAGACAGCACACCTGTAGCTGACAATAATCCCTTCCTATCTACCGACGTACCTGTATTCCTGGTTGTACAGATTACTACAGAGAGCAAGGTACACGCGTTTACAAGAGTCCTACAAGCAAAGAGGGGAAGTTCCTGAACAAAACAAGACTAGGAGATGAGAATTGAAAGTATTTCCGTATTACTGAGCTGTGTTACACTAGCAAAATTGTAAACAGTGTGAGACGCTCGTATGTTTATATAGGTTTGTTTATATCAGGAACTGAATATGTGAATGCTTTTTAAAATATTTATATATTATCCATTCCAATTTGTATATTTCATTAGTGATTTATCTGTTTATTCTTTACTTCAACTAGTTTTATCATTATTACTTTTAAGATGCATCAAGCACTGGAACTGATGCATCATTATTAACCTAGTATCGAATATGAATATAAAAATATGAATGTTTGAAACTAAGAAATAATTTGAAACGTGAAAAGCACAACTAGGAACCAAATAAATGATATATGATTGCATCGCCTCTCTCTCTTTCAGAGACACGAATTGTGGAAGCATTTTGATGCTTTGATATGTGCATTTAGACTTCTCTGGGTAAGTCTGAACGCTGACAAATTCTCCGATTCCAGCTGAAGAGGAATTGTTGATAATTCCCCATGAAATTCTCCCTCCCTCCAAAGCCTGCACCTTCCCCCCCTTAAAAATTTTCAAGGAAAAAGAGGCCTTCCCCCCCACCCCCCTCTCCCGCTAAACCTTTGCTTGACCTGGCCCCTAATTTCCCCTTCTTCCTACAGGTAAAAAAAAAAAAAAAAAATTATACCCACCGTTTCCCCACCCTGAAAAAAAAAAATCAAGATAGAAAGGGGGGTCTTTACCCCCTTCCCCTAAACATCCACTTTCCCTCCCCTGGCCCTCACAGGTTTTAAAAAAATCTAAAAAAGGGGCGTGGCAGGTAAAAAAATAAACAAGTTTGAAAAAGGGGGCGTGGCAGGTAAAAAAAAAGTTAGAAAAAGGGGGTGTGGCAGGTAAAACAAAAGTTTGAAAAAAGGGGGCGTGGCTTTTTCCCTCAGTTCCTTCTAGAAACTGCCGTTGGGAATTGAATTCTGAACTGAAGAAGTTTTTTTCTTTGTTAATGTTTTTTGTTACTGAGTGGATTCCAGAAAGCCAAACAAAAAGAAAGTTTCAGATCGCTTGAACGATTCAAGTTGCTATAAAGCTTTCTAGTAGACTCAGTTTTACCATCTTGAAATGGATTTAGCTGATTGGTGTCAACAGAATGCAGTGTGAGTTGCAGGGTGGAGGCTGACGATAAAATACATATATACATATACATAATTCGAATTTCAACATCACAGGATTTTTAACTCTTAACTCAACTGTGAAAAGACTCGGGTGAATATAGCTCACGTGCTTACCCTCTCGTGAAGTATACTACGCCTTCCTAATGGAGGCTAATTCACAAACAGGGTTATTTAGCAGCTAATTAGAGGTCATTAAGACTGTGTAATTAAAGGCCGGGATTCATTGCACAAGCAATTGCAGTACGTCAGCGGTTCTCAACTGGTGGGTGGTCCGTGGACCGCTAGTGGTCCGTGGTGGTGACATTTCAGGTGGTCCAAAGGATGTTCACTACACTATACTATACTGGATGTTGGTACGTAGATTTTTTATTGCACTGAAAAAGCGGTAAGATTCATTTTATCTAGATACATATTTGACCATTTTATTGTAATGTTCCTATTCAAAAATATATTGACAAACATCAGGTTATAATTCTAGTATATGGAGTATATTCAGTACACAATATTTACTGGCTAGTCTGTATGTATGTATGCATGTATTTATGTATGTATGTATTATTATTATTATTCAGAAGATGGAGCCTATTCATTTGGAACAATCCCACCAAAGGGCCCACTGACTTGAAATTCAAGCTTCCAAAGAATATAGTGTTGATTAGGAAGAGGTAAGAGGAGATAAAGGTGCATAGAAAAAGATGATTTTTCCCTTAATATAAAGGAAAATAAATAAATTAATAATTTAATAAGCAGATGAAAATATACTAAAAAGCAAGAGGATTAGTATTAGGGCAGTTACTCAAACCAGAAATGGTCCAAGATTTTTATTTTATTAATGGGCTGTTGGCCAAGACCCGAAACGGTCGAGAATAGCTGCAATACGTCATAATAGCAACATGAATTTGACTTTTTTTTTTTATCCACTGCACAAAAGCCCAAGAAGAGACGCGAATTTAAAAACCTATAAAACACTTTAGCATTGAGACGTCTTCCCCTGTTTCTGAAAGCAAGATTTCGGGGCGGCGACTGGAATTGGGAAAAACCAGAGTAAATCTGTAAAAGCTTTAGAGGAAAAAGGGGGAAATAGGGAGAAGAAGAAGAAGAGGAATGACAGGCGGAGATGCAAAATAGAAAGAGGGTGGAAAAGTCTGAAGAAGTCTTCGGTCTGAATCAATTTTGCCTCGAGATTTTGCGACTTTCTGGAACGGAGTTAAGAGAGGTAGATAGGGAAACAAAAAAATAATGAAATAAGATTCTTTACTAATAATTAAAATAATGAAATAACAATCTTTACTAATAAGAGTAATAAGGAAATACAAAAATAAAATAATGAAATAAGAATATTTACAAATAACAGTCTTAGGAAGAAAAATAATAACAATCCTTCCCAATAAGAGGTAGATAGAAGAATAAAAAATAAAATATTGAAATAACAATCTTTACTAATAACAGTCTTAGGAAAATAAAAAAATGATAATAACAATCCTTCTCAATAAAAATCTTTTCTGTGATGACATAATTGTTGTAAAAACATTTCAAAAACTATGAAAGTCTATGTACTATTTCCAAAAACTACTGTGTAAGTCTATATAATTTGTCAAAAAAAAACTATGTAAGTCTATGTACTTTTTCCAAAAACTACTATGTAAGTCTATATAATTTGTCAAAAAAACTATGTAATCAAAAAAAATAAACTATATATAGATATATATATATATATATATATATATATATATATATATATATATATCTATATATATATATATATATAAGAATTAAAACCACTAACAGTTTCCCAACCAAACAACAGACAATCAAATCTCGCTTTCCATGAAAGCTCTCTCTCTCTCTCTCTCTCTCTCTCTCTCTCTCTCTCTCTCTCTCTCTCTCTCTCTCTCCTCAGTTTCAACTGAGCCCAGACGAAACATTCGCGACTTAATCTTTTGACTTGATTCTCGCCATTGTTGCACGCAGTGGATCCCGTGGGCGAGAGAGAAGGTTCGTTGAAGCAATTACCAACTTGATAAATGACTGGTGCGGCGAGGAAGAAGAAGAAGAAGAAGGAGAAGGAGAAGAAGAAGAAGAAGAAGAAGAAGAAGGAAGCAACAGAATAAAAAATGAAGAAAATAATTTCAACAATAAAATCTGTCTGGTGGAAGTTACCGGAAGTTGTAAAGGAGAGAGAGAGAGAGAGAGAGAGAGAGAGAGAGAGAGAGAGAGAGAGGCTTCACACACATACACACACAAACAATGCTCTCATTATAAATTTCGGAAAACTTCTAGAAACTTCTGGCGAGTAAATTAGCAGAGAGCTAAACTTCGAATGAATTCATATAAATGGTCCACAACACTCTTTGGATGTAATTACTCTTTTTTTTTTTTTTTTTTTCTACACCTTGGTTCCAGTATATTGTGCCGACTAGGGGAAGAAAAAATTTAATGGGAGATATAAAGAATAATTTTGGAGACAATCAGGATGTTGAAGCAATCAGCAGATATTTTTTTTTCTTTGCTGTTTATACATACCTACATACATACATATATATATATACATAAGTCATATCACATTTCCGTGATCATATACATATATCGAGCTACAATGTCCTTTAATATCTAATTCGCTCTACCTCGGAATTAATATATTTTCATATATGCTTAACCGAAGGGGAATTTTTTCGCGCCCTGGTCCAGGCAAGTCTATTATCGAGAAAAAATTCCCCTTCGGTTAAGCATATATGAAAATATATTAATTCCGAGGTAGAGCGAATTAGATATTAAAGGACATTGTAGCTCGATATATATATATACATATATATATACTATATATATATTATATATATATAATATATATATATATATATATATATATATATATATCATATACGTATATACATATACATTATATATATTTATATATATATATATATATATATATATATATATGATATTGATATATATATATATATATATATACAAACATCCCTAAACACCAACCATTCCAGGTAATTATTCCTCATTCTCATAACCATCAAACTTCAGTAATAATTACAAAAGAAAACCTTACTCCTTTAATCAAAGATTAAAATAGATAAGAAATTCCTTCATGTTCCCATGGATTTTCCATTAAGATAATGACATTAAGCGACCGAAAAAACACTAAAAATAAGAAAAAAAACACTACTAAAAAAGAAAGAAAGAAAGAAAAAAAAGAAGATTGCCACCAGTCTGGGATCAACTTTCCTCCAGTGGCGCACTCTTGTCTTCGCTTGTTTTCATAGGATTTTTTTTTTTTTTTAATGTTCGTACTTTGTCTAAGAGATTATGGTTTGGGTGGATGTGTGTTATGTATCCTCATTTTCATTGAATATTTGGTTTGTTTTTGTATAAATATTAAATAATTTCACTGACTGAGTATTTGTGTATTATAGTTTTTGAAATGGCAAAGTTTAATGAAGACTTATTTTACAAATAAGTACGCTCCAGTAACACAGTTATATATATATATAATATATATATATATATATATAACATATATACATATATATATATATATATATATATATATATATATATATATATATATATATATATATACACACACATACGGGTCAAAAATTAAGTAGGCCTGAACACTCAAACAAAAAATCACGCAATCAATTGCAAGATAGAGGTTAAGAAACAACGCTTCTCTATTTTAGGATCTGTAAAGACTCCGACTACCTAACTACTCTAGAGTCATTATATATTAAACGTCTTGTTCCCTCATTGAATAGTGGAGTTTCATCTTCTCCGTTTTATCTGGCATAGTCAACGTTTTAACTTCTTGCCCAAGTCTAGTCATTCTATCTCCTTCCTTCTCAACTAACGGTTGGTTGCGCCTTGGTATTTGTTTTGTATTTGTAATTTTTATTTTTTCGTTTTACTTGTCAATTTTTAGTTCTTTTTTGTCAAAATGAAATGGCAGGTGAAAGGGCAAAAGAAAGCAGAGGGGGTGAAAGAACAATACTATGTATGTTTTGTCCTTTCTTCTGCGTAGTTTCAGACAGAGGTGAAATGAAACGAAATAGAGCTTTCAAATTATTATTATTTTTTCTTTTTCTGCTCTATCACAGTCCTCCAATTCAACTGGGTGGTATTTATAGTGTGGGGTTCTGGAGGGTTGCATCCTGCCTCCTTAGGAGTCCATCACTTTTCTCACTGGGCGCTGTTACCATGAGCACAGTCTTCTGTATGGATCCTGGAGCTACTTCAGTCTCTAGTTTTTCCAGATTCCTTTTCAGGGATCTTGGAATCGTGCCTATTATTATTATTATTATTATTATTATTTTCTGTTGGGAAAAACTCTCTATCACGAGAGATATTCAATGTTCTAAGAGGTCCACAATAATATAAATGTTAAAAGTTCGTGTGTAATTTATAAACACTTCATAAAAGCTTTCGAACCGTTCTATGGTTTTATCTCCAGAAAAAAAACCAATTATTATTATTATTATTTTTTTTTTTTTTTTTTTTGCTCTATCACAGTCCTCCAATTCGACTGGTGGTATTTATAGTGTGGGGTTCCGGGTTGCATCCTGCCTCCTTAGGAGTCCATCAATTTTCTTCCTATGTGCGCCGTTTCTAGGATCACACTCTTCTGCATGAGTCCTGGAGCTACTTCAGCCTCTAGTTTTTCTAGATTCCTTTTCAGGGATCTTGGGATCGTGCCTAGTGCTCCTATGATTATGGGTACGATTTCCACTGGCATATCCCATATCCTCCTTATTTCTATTTCAGATCTTGATACTTATCCATTTTTTCCTCTCTTTCTATTCAACTCTGGTGTCCCATGGTATTGCGACATCAATGAGTGATACTTTCTTCTTGACTTTGTCAATCAACGTCACGTCTGGTCTATTTGCACGTACTCACCCTATCCGTTCTGATACCATAGTCCCAGAGGATCTTTGCCTGATCGTTTTCTATCACTCCCTCTTGGTGGTGCTCGTACCACTTATTACTGCAAGGTAGCTGAGTTTTTCTTGCACAGGCTCCAGTGGAGGGCTTTTGCCACTGAATCATGCCTCTTTTTGTACTGGTTTCTGTGCAAGTGCCGGACATTAGCTTGCTATGTGGTTTATGGTTTCATTTTTCGTATTGCACTTCCTACATATGGGGAGAGATGTTATTTCCGTCTATTGTTCTTTGAACATATCTGGTTCTTAGGGCTGATCTTGTTGCCGCTGTTATCATTTCTTCAGTTTCCTTCTTTAGCTCTCCCCTCTGTAGCCATTGCCATGTGTCATCGCTGGCTAGTTCTTTAGTCTGTCTCATGTATTGTCCGTGCATTGGTTTGTTGTGCAGTCTTCTGTTCTGTCTGTCATTCTCATTATTATTATTATTATTATTATTTTATTTTTTTTTTTTTTTGCTCTATCACTCCTCCAATTCGACTGGGTGGTATTTATAGTGTGGGGTTCCGGGTTGCATCCTGCCTCCTTAGGAGTCCATCACTTTTCTTACTATGTGTGCCGTTTTCTAGGATCACACTCTTCTGCATGAGGCCCCGGAGCTACTTCAGCCTCTAGTTTTCTAGATTCCTTTCAGGGATCTTGGATTGTGCCTAGTGCTCCTATGATTATGGGAACAATTTCCACTGGCATATCCCATATCTTCTTATTTCTATTTTCAGATCTTGATACTTATCCATTTTTTCCTCTCTTTCTCTTCAACTCTGGTGTCCCATGGTATTTCGACATCAATGAGTGATACTTTCTTCTTGACTTTGTCAATCAACGTCACGTCTGGTCTGTTTGCACGTATCACCCTATCCATTCTGATACCATAGTCCCCCAGAGGATCTTTGCGTGATCGTTTTCTATCACTCCCTCAGGTTGGTGCTCGTACCACTTATTACTGCAAGGTAGCTGATGTTTCTTGCACAGGCTCCAGTGGAGGGCTTTTGCTACTGAATCATGCCTCTTTTTGTACTGGTTCTGTGCAAGTGCTGGGCATTCGCTTGCTATGTGGTTTATGGTTTCATTTTTCGTATTGCACTTCCTACATATGGGAGAGATGTTATTTCCGTCCTTATTATTATTATTATTATTATTATTATTATTATTATTATTATTATTATTATTATTATTATTATTCTGTAGATAAAATCTATAAATATAGAACAATCCCACCAAAGGGGCTATTGACTTGAAATTCCATCTTCCAAAGAATATTATGGTGTTCATTAGGAAATAGTAAGAGAGAGTAAAGGGAAATACAGATAGAGGAGATACTACTTATTAAAAAAATAAATAATAGATAAATAAAAAAAAATGTATCAAAATGCAAGGTAGCAATGCATTGCAGTTCTCTTGAACTTCTAAAGTTTCAATTGCATTTCAAATGTCAATTATAGCATCTCTAGATTTCTCTCAGCTGCAATATAGTGACGACCTCAATGTCTGATGGTGAGAATACAGTGACTTATTATATCTCTCTGGTCTTTTGCCATTATACGAAGTATAAAATTTTCATGTTTCAGCTACAGTGT
Source organism: Macrobrachium nipponense (assembly GCF_015104395.2). Lineage (NCBI taxonomy): Eukaryota > Metazoa > Arthropoda > Malacostraca > Decapoda > Palaemonidae > Macrobrachium > Macrobrachium nipponense. The sequence continues at coordinate 480,461 of NC_061104.1, forward strand.
AGTGATGAACTCAATGTTTGATGGTGAGAATACAGCGTTTCATTATAACTCTCTGGTCTTTTGGCATCATACGAAGTATAAAATCTTCATGTTTCTCTCAGCTACAGTGCAGTGACGAACTGAATGTTTGACGGTGAGAATATAGTGTCTCATTATATCTCTCTGGTCTTTTGGCATTATACGAAGCATAAAATTTTCATGTTTTAGTTTCAGTATATTGACGACCTCAATGTTTGATGGTGAGAATACAGTGACTCATTATAACTCTCTGGTCTTTTGCCATCATACGAAGTATAAAATCTTCATGTTTCTCTCAGCTACAGTATAGTGACGATCTTATTGTCTAATGGTGAGAATATAGTGTCTCATTATATCTCTCTGGTCTTTTTCCATCATACGAAGTATAAAATGTTCATGTTTCAGTTACAGTGCAGTGACGGTCTCAATGTTTGATGGTGCGAATACAGTGTCTCATTATCTCTCTCTCTATTCTTGTGGCATTATAATACATGGCAACGCCACATGATTGACAGCTGATTGACATAATTTATCTTAATAGCGGTGGTACGTTGATGTATGAAAAAAAAACAGAGTTCATTTAAAATTATTTGTCCATGTGTTTCGATGCGTGAATGCTATTACAAATTTTTTTTATTATATTTACAACGAGTTTCATTAAGTTTTAAATACTTCTGTGTCCACAAATATTTAGGCTGTATTAAGCCTGTATCACCTAGGATGGGTAATAGCTGAAATCTCTGGTTTAATATAGTTTTTTTTTATTTCGGTTTTCACATTCACAACCTCACTTTTTCATATTCACAATGTGACTACCTCACTGTGGAACTTCTTAGTTCCAGGGGTACTTTGTTCCTCACACCGTTGGACTGTGGAACAACCTCCCTACTACGGTTGTCTTGCAAAGATGCGATGCATACTACTCTAATACAATGCTCCTTGTATATTTTAATAATTTACCCACTCTTATTTATTTATTTATTTATTTATATCATTTTTTATATTTCCTGTTCTAATAACTGATCTCCTCTTAATGTATTTTTCCTTAATTTCTGATACTTCTTTCGAATGGACACGTCATCATATTCTTAGGAGGTTTGAATTTCGAGTTAATGGAGCCTTTGGTTGGCTTACTCCATACGAAGAGGCTTCACATTCTGCATCAAAATAATAATAATAATAATAATAATAATAATAATAATAATAATAATAATAATAATAATAATAATAATAAAATAATAATAATAATACTTTTTATAAATTCACTTAACTATGCCAATAAATAATGCTTACTATGCTAATAATAATAATAATAATAATAATAATAATAATAATAATAATAATAATAATAATAATAATAATAATAATAATAATAATAATAATAATAATAATAATATGTTTTATTAAAAGTAATTGCTGCCTCAGCTGCGTTAATTTTATAAAGGTTCTTCTCTATTTTTCTAATTACTATTTTCTCATTGCTGCTTAAACTGTTGAGCAACGCACCGAAGGTTGGCATGTCTCAAACAGGTAATAGTCAAAGTCGATATAATTTTATTAAAAATGCCGGTGGCGGTAGTCAAATTTTCAGGGTCTAAACCGTAGGGTTTATTGAAGGTAAAATTCAATTCTTTTTCCTTTTGTTTGGAATACTTTTTTATTTTCCCTAAGATACACACACACACACACACACACACACACACACACACACACACATACACACTGACAGTTCTAAGTGCATTTCGTATCAGGATCAAAAGTAATATATACTGAAACGATTGAATAATCTTATGGAGACAAACATCCCTGACTGTTTGAAATAGTTTATTATTTTCACCAAGATGCAAGCACATATACACACTCGTACACACACACACACACACACACACACACACACACACACACACACACACTTAACAACTGGCAGTGCTCTTAAAAGCAGTACTAAACCGTCTGAATATTCCCATCTTGCTGACAGTCATCCGTGGCTGTTTGAAATACTTTATTATTTCCACCAAGACACAGACAGACAGTCAAAACACACAACACACACACACACACACACACACACGGACAGTGCATTTCATACGGGGATCTTAAAAGCAGCACTAAAAAACTCGTAAAGTTGCAAGAGTAAGGAGGACCAGGCTTTTCATGGGTGAATTTGACTAAGAATTTGCCTCGGAACTATACTAAGCTCTCTCGTCATTACTTTAGCTTCTCTGCTTCGTTGAAGTAAATGATGTTATATTCTACCCAAACCCCCCCACCCCCACCCCCAAACCCCTGACCCCACACACCGAGTTAAAAGGAAAATAGTAATAATAACAAGTTTTTGCAGTTTTTGTTCGTCTTTTATAGTTTTTTTTTTTAAGTGTGCTCGTTAATAGTTTTTTTTAAAGTGTGCTCGTGGTTCGTTCTCGTTACGTGTAAGGAAACAAATGTGTACACACGTGTGTGTGTGTGTGTGTGTGTGTGCGCGAGTGTATATACATGTATGTGTATAGTGCGTGTATCTTGGAGAAAATGATAAAGTATTCCACACAGTCAGCCCACGAGATTATTCAATCATACACATTTCTTCGTTACGTGTAAGGAAACAAATGTGTACACACGTGTGTGTGTGTGTGTGCGAGTG
>NC_061104.1:488116-495616 GCF_015104395.2 Macrobrachium nipponense
TGGAATCTGTCACGACTTGAATGAATCTCTGGAATCTGTTACGACCTGAATATATCTCTGGAATCTGTCACAACCTGAATGAATCTCTAGAATCTGTCACAACCTGAATGAATCTCTAGAATCTGTCACAACCTGAATGAATCTCTAGAATCTGTCACAACCTGAATGAATCTCTAGAATCTGTCACAACCTGACTATATCTCTGGAATCCGTCACAACCTGACTATATCACTGGAATCTGTCACAACCTGAATGAATCTCTGGAATCTGTTACGACCTGAATATATCTCTGGAATCTGTCACAACCTGAATGAATCCCTAGAATCTGTCACAACCTGAATGAATCTCTTGAATCAGTCACGACCTGACTATATCTCTGGAATCTGTCACAACCTGAATGAATCTCTGGAATCTGTTACGACCTGAATATATCTCTGGAATATGTCACGACCTGAATGAATATTTGGAATCTTTCACGACCTGAATAAATCTCTGGAATCTGGAATATGTAAACGACCTGAATACATCTCTGGAATCGGTCACGACCTGAATAAATCTCTGGAATCTGTAACAAACTGAATGAATCTCTGGAATCTGTCACGTCATGAATGATTTTCTGGAATCTGTCACGACCTGAATGAATCTCTGGAATCTGTCACGACCTGAATACATCTCTGGAATCTGTCACAAACTGAATGAATCTCTGGAATCTGTCACGACCTGAATGATTCTCTGGAATCTGTCACGATCTGGATGAATCCCTGGAATCTGTCACGACCTGAATAAATCTCTTGAATCTGTCACAACCTGAATGAATCTCTGGAATATGTTACGACCTGAATATATCTCTGGAATCTGTCACAACCTGAATGAATCTCTGGAATATGTTACAACGTGAATATATCTCTGGAATCTGTCACGACCTGAATATATCTCTGGAATCTGTCACAACCCGAATTAATCTCTGGAATCTGTCACGACCCGAATACATCTCTGGAATCTGTCACGACCTGAATACATCTCTGGAATCTGTCACGACCTGAATACATCTCTGAGAATGATAATTCACAATTAAAGTTTGGATTAGTGGTAGTCTCATCAAGTTGAAATGTAGTGGTCATGGTCTTAGGATTTTTTTAAAATTTATTTTAGCAATGTTTATTACTTATATATATATAGATATATATATTATAGGTATATTTATAATATATTATGGGTTATTTATAATATTTATTATTAAAGGTAAATAATTATTGTATTATATATTTTAAATACACACACAAATATATATATATATATATTATATATATATATATATATATATATATATATATATATATAATATATATATACACAAACATAAAACATATGCATTGGAAACCACATCAAAAATATACACCAGTAGGTGTCGGTTATTCAATTACGGAATCCCATTACAGCTGCGCATATGCAATAATGCTGTACCGCTCGAAAAAGACTACCTAGAGCGTTTACGACTGAATAAATTTGAAACTGTTTTTCTCTCCACATTTATTTGGGTGGATTATTAACAAATCGTTTCTGTATTGTCATACCCATAACAAGTATTAAGATTGTTTATTTATTTCTCCAATTTTATGAAGATGTGATTTTTTTATTTTTGAATTCTATGATATTTTTATTTTACGCAACAACAAAAATAAATGTGATTGATTCATTTCTCCACTATTTATTATTATATTATTTTTACATTTAACTTTGTATTGTTACCTTTTAATAAATATTAAACCTACTTATTTATTTCTTGAGTATTAATAAATATCAAACCTATTTATTTACTTCTTGAATATTAAGAAAGAGTTTCTCTATCTTTTTTATCGTTAAGTTGTCAAGTAACAATTCTTATCTTTATTATCTTATAAATCTTTATATGTTAAATAAAAGCAATAATTTCTCCACTCTTATTTCATATGTAAATCTTTTGTATTTGTTTCCATCTACAATACGGACCTAGTAGTATTAGTTCTAATCAGAGATAAAGACATATATTGGTGTATTTGCCCCTATATAAGAAAAGATTCAACCTGACTAGAACCACAATTGAATTTTAGATAACATAATCACCCATAACTTCTCTTCATCCTCCTGACCTCAAACGTAAACAAAGAACACATTCAACTGATATATAAGCTTAAAGGGTCGACACTTAGCAGTTAATTGTGACAAGCTGCACGAAACTTCTGCCATCTTTCCACTCCCAAAGCCCGGGACGTGATTCGAAATTCCCCGCACACTCAGTCGTAACTCTCCCGGCAGGCGCCGTAACTCAGCGAGATAACGTATAGGGGGCTCACGGTTTCTAAGTGAGAACATTCTCCGGTTTCTCATCTGGATCTAATGATGGTAAGTAAAAGATACGGCTCTTTCAACTCGTGTAAAATGTCGAGCATTTTTGCCGCGGGAGGAGTTTCGCCAACTCTGATAAAGTTATCTTTGTTCTTTTAGATGTTATTTTTACTCTGATATATAACTTAATGCCTGAGCATTTAAATTCTTAAAAATTGGTGTTAATGTATTGATGAATTTTGATAATCGTAAATGATTAGACGTTTGTTATATATAAATTTAATAATCTCATCAATAGCATCGTAACAAAAGGAAGGCATCGTTGATAATTTACATTTTACAAATATAAACAATATCAAGTTCATGTTTTATATCAGTAAAAAAATAAATAAATAAACAAATAAATAAATAAATAAATACTATATGGATTTATATACCTATATATTATATATATATATATAATAAATATATATATATATATATATACACATATATAAATATGTAAGTGTTTACATATATATGAGGAATGTATGTGACATTCCATATATACAAAATAAAAACTATGTTGTTAATTAAACCAATGACCCAAGGGGTCATATAGGAACTTGCAGGAGTGTGTTAAACATGATTAAAGAAATGTTGACAAAGTTTGATGTTGTTGTATCAGCGTCCTAATTTGTAGATACCTGTAGTCATCATATCCATTGTTGTGTGAAACGTCAACAATGATTTCGCCTGAGGAACCATATTGACGCTCTACCCACAAACCGTGCTACGTGACTTTTGTCTCATATGTTCATCTGTGTGCATGTTCGTATGCTGAGCTAAGGTTTGATCTCCTATGGTTTTGTAATTGTATTGTATCTCAGACTCCATCTAGCACTCTTCACTTGAAGACATATCAAACCTTCTCTATATCTCTTCACGATGTAAGATAGAAGAATATACCTTATTTTTGTACTCTGTGTTTCAACGACTCAACCTCTACATCCGAAGGAATCAATTGAATGAAACTTAAGAAAATATCACCACAGCCGATGAGACTGAGTCAATGATGAAAAGTATTTACCCAACGATATCTGCTTTGCAGATCAAAGGAACACCCCAGTGCCTCGTTTGTAAACGTAACACGCGAGCACTGAAATATATATATATATATATATATATATATATATATATTATATATATATATATATATATATGTGTATACTTATTTATATAAAACATGAACTTGATATTGTTGTATATATATATATATATTATATATATATATATATATACGTATATATATATATATATATATATATATATATATATATATATATATATATATATACATACGTAAAGTTCTTTCATATAAACTGACTGAAAAAAAATCATCAGAAATAAAGTTCACGGTTTTACCTCATAAAACACAGCAAAACAACAAAAACGAAAAATAAAGCAACATTCACATAAACTCGTAACTTCTGATATCAAGAAATAAACCACTCTGTGAGATGCAAGACAGCACACCTGTAGCTGACAATAATCTCTTCCTATCTACCGACGTACCTGTATTCCTGGTTGTACCGATTACTACAGAGAGCAAGGTACACGCGTTTACAAGAGTCCTACAAGCAAAGAGGGGAAGTTCCTGAACAAAACAAGACTAGGAGATGAGAATTGAAAGTATTTCCGTATTACTGAGCTGTGTTACACTAGCAAAATTGTAAACAGTGTGAGACGCTCGTATGTTTATATAGGTTTGTTTATATCAGGAACTAAATATGTGAATGCTTTTTAAAATATTTATATATTATCCATTCCAATTTGTATATTTCATTAGTGATTTATCTGTTTATTCTTTACTTCAACTAGTTTTATCATTATTACTTTTAAGATGCATCAAGCACTGGAACTGATGCATCATTATTAACCTAGTATCGAATATGAATATATAAATATGAATGTTTGAAACTAAGAAATAATTTGAAATGTGAAAAGCACAACTAGGAACCAAATAAATGATATATGATTGCATTGCCTCTCTCTCTCTCTCTCTCAGAGACACGAATTGTGGAAGCATTTTGATGCTTTGATATGTGCATTTAGACTTCTCTGGGTAAGTCTGAACGCTGACAAATTCTTGATTTTTGTCCATTTTCTTCGATTCCAGCTGAAGAGGAATTGTTGATAATTCCCCATGAAATTCTCCCTCCCTCCAAAGCCTGCACCTTCCCCGCCTTAAAAATTTTCAAGGAAAAAGAGGCCTTCACCCCCCTCTCCCGCTAAACCTTTGCTTGACCTGGCCCCTAATTTTTCCTTTCCCCTTCTTCCTACAGGTTTAAAAAAAAAAAAAAAAAAAAATAATATAATAAAATATATATAATATATATATATATATATATATATATATATATATATATATATATATATATATATATATATTCCACCGTTCCCCACCCCTGAAAAAAAAATCAAGATAGAAAGGGGGGTCTTTACCCCCTTCCCCTAAACGTCCACTTTCCCTCCCCTGGCCCTCGCAGGTTTAAAAAAATCTAAAAAAAGGGGGCGTGGCAGGTAAAAAAAAATAAACAAGTTTGAAAAAGGGGGCGTGGCAGGTAAAAAAAAAAGTTAGAAAAAGGGGGCGTGGCAGGTAAAATAAAAGTTTGAAAAAAGGGGGCGTGGCTTTTTCCCTCAGTTCCTTCTAGAAACTGCCGTTGGGAATTGAATTCTGAACTGAAGAAGTTTTTTTTTTCTTTGTTAATGTTTTTTGTTACTGAGTGAATTCCAGAAAGCCAAACAAAAAGAAAGTTTCAGATCGCTTGAACGATTCAAGTTGCTATAAAGCTTTCTAGTAGACTCAGTTTTCCCATCTTGAAATGGATTTAGCTGATTGGTGTCAAACAGAACGCAGTGTGAGTTGCAGGGTGGAGGCTGACGATAAAATACATATATACATATACATAATTCGAATTTCAACATCACAGGATTTTTAACTCTTAACTGTGAAAAGACTCTGGTGAATATACCTCACGTGCTTCCCCTCTCGTGAAGTATACTACGCCTTCCTAATGGAGGCTAATTCACAAACAGGGTTATTTAGCAGCTAATTAGAGGTCATTAAGACTGTGTAATTAAAGGCCGGGATTCATTGCACAAGCAATTGCAGTACGTCAGCGGCTCTCAACTGGTGGGTGGTCCGTGGGCCGCTAGTGGTCCGTAGTGGTGACATTTCAGGTGGTCCATAGGATGTTCACAATACTATATTTACTTTACTGGAGGTTGGTACGTACATTTTTTATTGCACTGAAAAAGCGGTAAGATTTTTTATCTAGATACATATTTGACCATTTTATTGTAATGTTCCTATTCAAAAATATATTGACACACATCAGGTTGTAATTCTAGTATATGGAGTATATTCAGTATACAATATTTACTGCCTAGTCTGCATGTATGTATGTATTATTGTTATTCAGAAGATGGAGCCTATCCATATGGAACAAGCCCACCAAAGGGCCCACTGACTTGAAATTCAAGCTTCCAAAGAATATAGTGTTGATAGGGAAGAAGTAAGAGGAGATAAAGGTGCACAGAAAAAGATCGTTTTTCCCTTAATATAAAGGAAAATAAATAAATTAATAATTTAATAAGCAGATGAAAATATACTAAAGTGCAAAGGGATTAGTATTAGGGTAGTTACTCAAACCAGAAATGGTCCAAGATTTTTATTTTATTAATGGGCTGTTGGCCAAGACCCGAAACGGTCGAGAATCGCTGCAATACGTCATAATAGCAACATGAATTTGACTTATTTCTTTTCCACTGCACTAAAGCCCAAGAAGAGACGCGAATTTAAAAACCTATAAAACGCTTTAGCATTGAGACGTCTTCCCCGTTTCTGAAAGAGCACAAAAGCCCCAGAAGAGTCGCGAATTTAAAACCCTGTAAAACACTTTAGGATTGAGACGTCTTCCCCTGTCTCTGAAAGCAAGATTTCGGGGCGGCGACTGGAATTGGGAAAAACCAGAGTAAATCTGTAAAAGCTTTAGAGGAAAAAGGGGGAAATAGGGAGAAGAAGAAGAAGAATGACAGGCGGAGATGCAAAATAGAAAGAGGGTGGAAAAGACTGAAGAAGTCTTCGGTCTGAATCAATTTTGCCTCGAGATTTTGCGACGGTTTCTGGAACGGAGTTAGAGAGGAAGATATGGAAATAAAAAAAATAATGAAATAAGATTCTTTACTAATAATTAAAATAATGAAATAAAAATCTTTACTAATAAGAGTAATAGGGAAATAAAAAAAAAAATAATGAAATAAAAATATTTACAAATAACAGTCTTAGGAAAAAAATAATAACAATCCTTCCCAATAAGAAGAATAAAAAATAAAATATTGAAATAACAATCTTTACTAATAACAGTCTTAGGAAAAAAAAATAATAATAACAATCCTTCTCAATAACAATCTTTTCTGTGATGACATAGTTGTTGTAAAAACATTTCAAAAACTATGAAAGTCTATGTACTTTTTCCAAAAACTATATGTAAGTCTATATAATTTGTAAAAAAAAAACTATGTAAGTCTATGTACTTTTTCCAAAAACTACTATGTAAGTCTATATAATTTGTCAAAAAAAAAAAACTATGTAATTAAAAAATAAACTATTATATATATATTATATATATATTATATATATATATATATACATATATATATATATATATATATATATATATATATATATATAAAAGAATTAAAAACCACTAACAGTTTCCCAACAAACAACAGACAATCAAATCTCGCTTTCCATGAAAGCTCTCTCTCTCTCTCTCTCTCTCTCCTCTCTTCCCGTCCCTCTCCTCTCCTCTCTCTCTCCTCAGTTTCACCGAGCCCAGACGAAACATTCGCAACTTAATCTTTTGACTTGATTCACGCCATTGTTGCACGCAGTGGATCCCGTGGGCGAGAGAGAAGGTCCGTTGAAGCAATTACCAACTTGATAAATGACTGGTGCGGCGAGGAAGAAGAAGAAGAAGAAGAAGAAGGAAGCAAAATAATAATAAAAAAAAAATGAAGAAAATAATTTCAACAATAAAATCTGTCTGGTGGAAGTTACCGGAAGTTGTAAAGGAGAGAGAGAGAGAGAGAGAGAGAGAGAGAGAGAGAGAGAGAGAGAGACTTCACACA